>NW_016107456.1:3481730-3482931 GCF_001604975.1 Cebus imitator
TCCTCCTCTCCCCCAGGATAAATTCCTTACTCCACAATCAGATTTATCGGAACTTCCAGGCCACCACCCAGACCTGGCCAAAGGAAACCGCCTCTTTGTCTTTGTCTGAGCTATTACCTGGGGCAGAAACATTTCCTGCCCCTCCCACGTGGCTGATTCCTGTTTTATTTGGGGTCTACTGCCCAGGATCTACCTGTAGACTTCTGTATCTCCCCTTTTGGACTGGGAGCATCCTGGGGTCTAGGTGGCCTTTCAGTGCACCTCAGTATCTCCTGGGCCCAATAGAAGACCTGACATAAGAAGCCCCAGGCAAAGCCTTCTTGAATCCAGTTTACCTCGGGTTTAAACTCCCAGTGATTAGGCATGGTGGCATATGCCTGTAATCCTAGAACTTTGGGAGGCCAAGGTGGGAGAATTGCTTCAGTCCAGAAGTTTGAGAACAGCCTAGGGATCATCGTGAGACCCTGTCTCTACAAAACATTATGAAATTAACCTGTCATGGTGGTATAAGCCTGTAATCCCAGCTACTTGGGAGGCTAAGGAAGGAGGATTGCTTGAGCCCAGGAGTTCGAAGGCTGCAGTGACCCCTGATAGCATCACTGCACTCCAGGCTGAGTGACAGGCAGTGAGACTGTCTCTCCTGAGATTTAGCAAAGATTTTCTATTTTAGATTGCCATTTACCAAGTACCAAGCATCAAGCCACACTGGACTTCCTGGGAACAGTGCTGAGTGGAAGAAAAATTAGCTTCCACTCAGCTGAAGAGATCACGCAAACCCCAGCCTTCTAGCCCCTGTTCTGGCTTCAGCACCCCCTTCCAGAAGCTGCTGGTCACCTGACGACAGTCCAGCCAGCTGCTGCAAACTTCACTTACCACAGCAGAAGACTAACACACATCTTAAGTGCTAGAAGCTTCCATGTCCCTTAACTCAGGGTTTCCCTTGCCCACTCTCCTTATAAAGTAATTAATGTGGACCTGCCCTCTTCATTAAAAGCACAACCTTGGCCCAGCACTATGGTTCATGCCTGTAATCCCACCAATTTTGGGATGCCAATGCGGGTAGATCACGAAGTCAGAAGATCAAGACGGGGCCGGGCGCGGTGGCTCACGCCTGTAATCCCAGCACTTTGGGAGGCCGAGGCGGGTGGATCACGAGGTCAAGAGATCGAGACCATCCTGGTCAACACGGTGAAACCCCGTC
>NW_016107456.1:3486711-3487853 GCF_001604975.1 Cebus imitator
TTTTTTTCTGAGACAGAGTCTTACTCTGTCGCCCAGGCTGGAGTGCAGTGGCAAGATCTCGGCTCACTGCAACCTCCACCTCCTGGGTTCAAACGATTCTCCTGCCTCAGCTTCCCGAGTAGCTGGGACTACAGGCCCATCCCACCATGCCCGGCTAATTTTTTTTGTTTTTTGTTTTTGAGACATAGTTTGCTCTTATTGACCAGGCTGGAATGCAGTGGTGCGATCTCAGCTCACTGCAACCTCCGCCTCCTGGATTCAAGCAATTCTGCCTCAGCCTCCCAAGTAGCTGGGATTACAGGCATGCACCACCATGTCCAGCTAATTTTTGTATTAATAGAAACAGGGTTTCACCATGTCGGCCAGGCTGGTCTCAAACTCCTGATCTCAGATGATCTACCTGCCTCAGCCTCCCAAAGGGCTGGGATTACAGGCATGAGTCACCACGTCCAGCCTTTTTTTTTGGTATTTTTAGTAGAGACAGGGTTTTACCATATTGGCCAGGCTGGTCTTGAACTCCTGACCTTGTAATCCTCCCGCTTTGGCTTCCCAAAGTGCTGGGATTGCAGGTGTGAGCCACTGTGCCAGGTGATGTATATATTTTATGAGATACAATTCAAACTCTAGCATTCCTAGCTTTCTCATTTGAGGTCCAAGCCTTTCTAACTCTCTACCCCAAATGTTAGCCTTGTAACATTGCACCCACTCAATTTACATGAAATGTGTAAAACCCCTTCCATGAGTACCTACCAGAAGCCAAGCTATGGTAAAGATCTGATGCTTAAAATGTGCATATGGGGCTGTCCTTTTTCTTGAGAGAGAAATAAAATAGTGGGTGGAGTAAGTATGATGAGGACAAAAATGATAAGGAGGATGATTCTGGAGGTGGAGGGGAGGACTCCAACCAGAAGGCACATGTGGTTCTACTTATTACCAGTCAGTGTTTGTTTTTTTTTTTGTTTTTTTTGTTTTTTTTTTTGAGATGGAGTTTCGCTCTCGTTACCCAGGCTGGAGTGCAGTGGCACGATCTCGGCTCACCGCAGCATCCACCTCCTGGGTTCAGGCAATTCTCCTGCCTCAGCCTCCTGAGTAGCTGGGATTACAGGCACGCACCACCATGCCCAGCTAATTTTTGTATTTTT
>NW_016107456.1:3488678-3490778 GCF_001604975.1 Cebus imitator
AGGCACGCACCACCATGCCCAGCTAATTTTTGTATTTTTAGTAGAGACGGGGTTTCACCATGTTGACCAGGATGGTCTCGATCTCTTGACCTCGTGATCCACCCACCTTGGCCTCCCAAAGTGCTGGGATTACAGGCGTGAGCCACCGCGCCCGGCTCAGTCAGTGTTTGTTTAGTGTTCAAGCTGGTGCTGGGCCCTGAGCATTAAGAAGTTGATTTGATCCTTATTTTCCCAACACAGGATCAGGCCTGGGTCTGGAGCCAGGATTGGGGCAAACTGTGGAATAACCGAATGCTTGGAGCCTTCCTGTCCACAGAGGGCATGTTCAGGATAAGTTTCCCAGCAGAGGTAAAGTCTGCATGTTATCAGTCCGGGACCCAGGGACCACTCCAGGTGTGGCTGCATTGGGGACACTGGGAATCCTCTCTCCAGGGGATATCTGTCGATATGATATAACTGGAGAGGTCATGTGTGGAGATCATCAGATTCCATCTGGCACCAGGGTGATCTCCCTGCTGCCTGACTCACAGCACTGACTCCAGGCTCCTTTGGCTCTCGGGCATTGGCTAACTGGCCCCAGTTCCAGGTTGCAAGTGGACTCTGCAGCTGTTCCTACCTTTTGTTTTAGGCAAACACCTTGCTCAAACTGTCAGGTCGAGCCTCTCCCTGAAATGGGATGAATAATGTGTGGACCTCAGAGGGTAAGAGTGAGGGCAGCTGAAGAGTTACAGTAGTAATAATAGCTAATAGTAATAGAGTTCTTTTTTGAGACAGAGACTCACACTGTCGCTAAGGCTGGAGTGCAGTGCAGGATCTTGGCTCACTGCAACCTCCAACCCCCAGGTCCAAGAAATTCTCCTGCCTCAACTTCCTGAGTAGCTAGGGTTACAAAAACATGTCACCACACCCAGCTAATATTTTGTATTTTTAGTAGAGACGGGGTTTTTACCATGTTGGCCAAGCTGGTATCAAACTCCTGACCTGGCCGCACACAGTGGCTCATCCCTATAATCCCAGCACTTTGGGAGGCCGAGGCGGGTGGATCACGAGGTCAAGAGATCGAGACCATCCTGGTCAACAAGGTGAAACCCCGTCTCTATTAAAAATACAAAACTTAGCTGGGCATGGTGGCGCGAGCCTGTAGTCCCAGCTACTCGGGAGGCTGAGGCCAGAGAATTGCTTGAACCCAGGAGGTGGAGGTTGCGGTGAGCCGAGATCGCACCATTGCATTCCAGCCTGGGTAACAAGAGTGAAACTCCGTCTCAAAAAAACAAAACAAACAAACAAAGAAAAACACTCCTGACCTTAGGTGACCCACCTGTGTCAGCCTCCCAAAGTGCTGGAATTATAGGTAGGTGCCACTGAGCCTGGCCAATATAGTTCTCATTGGGTCAGGAACTGTTTTGTGTGCTTTATGGATAGGATATTAATTTACTTAATCCTATAACTACCTACAAAGTAGGTATCAGCGTAGTGATTAAGGGCATAGACTCTAGAACCAGCCAGCCAAAGGTTTGAACCCCTGCTCTGCCATTTACTAGCAGGGAGTTGGGGAAGTCTGTACCTCAGTTTCCCCAACTGCTAAAAGAGGATAATCCCAGTATCTACCTCATAGAGTTGTTACAAGGATTAAATAAGTTACAATTATTTTTTAAAGACAGGGTTTCACCGTATTGGTCAGGCTGGTCTCGAACTCCTGACCTCAGGTGATCCACCTGCCTCAGCCTCCGAAAGTGTTGGGATTACAGGCATAAGCCACCGTGTCCAGCAATGAGTTACAATTTATAAACAAAATGGTGGCTGGAACATAGTTAAAAATGATGTAAAGTGTTGATAAACCCCATTTTTACAGGTGAGAAAATCCAGGCACAGAAGAATTAGGTAATTGGCTGGGCATGATGGCTCATGCCTGTAATCCCAACACTTTGGGAGGCTGAGACAGGTGGATCATCTGAGGTCAGGGGTTCGAGGCCAGCCTGACCAACGTGATGAAAACCATCTCTACAAAAATACAAAAAATTAGACAGGCATGGTGGTACACTCCTGTAGTCCTAGCTACTCCAGAGGCTGAGGTGGGAGAATCACTTGAACCTGAGAAGT
>NW_016107456.1:3492883-3496172 GCF_001604975.1 Cebus imitator
AAAAAAAAAAAAAAAAAAAAAAAACCACACTCTAGAAATTACACACAAATCTAAAGTGACAGAAACCAATTTAAAGTAGTCATGGTTGTGAAGAGGAAGGGATGAGACACAAGGGCGTTTTGGTGCATGATGGATAAGTTCTATGTACGTGACTCCAGGAGCCCCTCTTGAGTCACTGGAAGAAGTGTGGAACCACTGGCTAAAGGGCAGGGCCATCAGCCCTTCCTGGGTTTGTCTTGGCTCACGCCAGCCCCAGCGGTTTCCTTAGGTATGCAATTCCAAAGGGGAATTTACGTCTCTAAGAAACCATCTAATCCAAATCCCTTGCATTCCTGATGAGACTCAGTGCCAGAACCCTGGGCTACCTTATATATACCACATGGCGAGGCGTCCACCCCTGACCTCTACTCTGCACCCTCTGAAACATCAGTTTTCGCCAACACTTAGTTCTTTTGTCACTTGCAGTTCGGCAAACAGAGAAGCACTTGCAGGGTAGGGAATTTGGGTTCAAAGTCAGGGAGAAATAGCGAGTGAACGCTAAGGCCTGTCGAGGCAGGTGGACCCAATCGTAAGCTCCGCCAGCCTTGCGGCAGCTACTAACATCCTCACACTCCTCCGTGAAAACCGGAGGGGGATGTCAGACCTTGCAATCAACCCGGCAGTCTCGCCGCCCGCAGGTGACCCGGGGCAAGTAACGTGCCCTGTTTCGAGGGGCCTCCCATGTAAACGGAGGACAAAGGCTTCAGGCTGTCCGATCGCAGCACCCACGCCCTGGGCCGCCAGGTCGCACCGTCAGGAAGGTGCAGGGGAACTCAAAGATCCCAATCTGAGCCTGCGCCTGGGATCCGGCGCCGCGCGGGGCATCCCGGGAGTCGCGTCCCTGACGTCACCATGAGGCGTCCACGCGCAGAAACGCCTGGAGTCGTGCAGCGGGGCCTTTGGAGCTCCAGCCAGCCTCGCGCCCCAGAGCCTTCCTCTGGGAGGCGTCGTCTCGATCGTGTGGAGGACTGGTGAAGGAAAGTCGCTGGGATGAGAGGGAGCAAGGGTGGGACGTCGTGGGCCTTGGACGTTGTGTCTCCCCCTGCCCTGAACCGTCCCTGACTCCCCAGTGTGGGTCAGAGGCTCTGGACCAGCTCCTTACACTGCAAGTTTCCTTCATGCTCGGTGTCCCGTTTGCAACTCTTAATTAGGTTAATTTCTCTCAGCAATTAGATCGTGTGCTGCGGAAGGGCAGCCCTGTAACCGCCCAGTGGGTTCACCTTGCCTGCTTCCTAGACACAGACAATATATCAAGACGGGAATTCCAAGAGAAAGAGTAATTCATGCAGAGCTGGCTGTGCGGGAGACCAGAGTTTAATTGTTACTCAAATCATCCTCCCCGAAAACTGGGGGATCAGAGTTTTTGTTTTTGTTTTCTTTTTTCTTTTTTTTTTGAGGGAGGGATCAGAGTTTTTAAGGATAATATGGTGGGGGGGGGGCAGTGAATCGGGAGTGCTGATTGGTTGGCTCCGGGATGAAATCACAGGGAGTAGAAGCTGTTATTTTCTGCTGAGTCAGTTCTTGGGTGTGGGCCACAGAACTGGTTGGCAGGTCCAGGTGGGGGCCATTCGGCTGGTCGGGCACGGTGGCTTACGTCTGTGTCATCCCAGCACTCTGGGAGGCCGAGGGGGGCGGATCACGAGGCCAAGATATCAAGATCATCCTGGCTAACATGGTGAAACCACATCTCTACTAAAAATACAAAAATTAGCTGGGAGCGGTGGTGCACGCCTGTAGTCCCAGCTTCTCGGGAGGCTGAGGCAGGAGAATCGTTTGAACCTCGGAGGCAGGGGTTGCAGTGAGCCAAGATCACGCCGCTGCACTCCAGCCGGGCGACAGAGCGAGACCCCATCTCAAAAAAAAAAAAACCAGAAATGCCAAAACCTGGCCTGGCACGATGGCCCACATGATGAACATGATGAAACACCATCTCTACTAAAAAATACAAAAATTAGGCTGGAAGTAGTGATTGATGCCTGTAATTACAGCACTTTAGGAGGCTGAGGCAGGCAGGTCACCTGAGGTCAGGAATAGCCTGGCCAAGGTAGTGAAACCTTGTCTCTACTAAAAATACAAAAAATTATCCGGGCGTGGTAGTGCACTCTTGTAATCCCATCTACTCAGGAGGCCGAGGCAGCAGAATTTCTTGAACCCAGGAGGCAGAGGTTGCAGCCAGAGAGATGGCGCCACTGCCCTCCAGCCTGGGAGACAGAATGAGACCCTGTCTCAAACAACAACAACAAAAAACAAAACAAATAAAAAATAAAAACAAAATGGCGGTGAGGGCATACCTTCACCGCCATTTTATTCATGGATTCTGGGAGTGAGGAATTCAGAAAGGACGTAGAAGGGATGGCTTGTCTCTGCTCTGTGACTTCGGAGCCTCAGTTTGGATGGTAAAAGGCTGAGGTGCTTGATGGCTGGGGCCAGGAGTCATTTGGAGGTAACAGCATTCATGTTTGGCAAGTTGATCTATATCAAGATGCTGGTAGACAGAGATCTTTGGCTGTTGGCCAGAACACCTGTACATGGCCTATCCATGTGGCCTTGGATTTCTTACATGGAGGCTTGTACTCTAAAGGTGAGTGTCCCAAGAGAACCAAGCAGAAGCTGTATAGCCTTTTCTTATGAACTAGCCTCAGAACTCACCTAGCATCACTTCTGCCATGGTGCCAGATTCAAAGATTCAGAGGACGGAGCAGAGACCCCACCTCTCAATGTGAGGAGCATCAAGCCCACAAAATAAAAGAAGAGCATATGGGTTGGGAGACAATTGTTGAGTGCATTTTGGGGATGTATTCTGAACACATGCCACAGCATTCCCCAGGGCTGTCCTCTAGCTGCTTATCTCCCGGCTCTCAGAGCCCCTAAGTTCTGCCCATGGAGTGGCCTCCCCTTGCCCAGTGCTCTGCCCTGGCTGGCTTCTCTGAATAAGCCGTGTACTAGGCCTTGAGTATGGGAGAGACTGGAAGCCTATGAACAGAGCTTTACCATGAATAAATCATTTGAAATTCAGGATTTGACTAGAGCCTTTCTTCCCAAGGTTTTAAATTTCTAAAACTACTTACTCATTGACAAATGATTCTCATGGCTTTAATTAACAACTCCATATGAACAACTCAACTCTTGAGACTGGACATCTTTGCTAAGCCTAAGTTAGGGATTTCTAGCCATTTACTAGTTATTTCCACCTGTATTAACTGCCACATCTGGAATCTCATGCTCCAAAACCACTCACCCTTCAGACTCC
>NW_016107456.1:3499053-3501424 GCF_001604975.1 Cebus imitator
GCTGAGGCAGGAGAATTGCCTGAACCCAGGAGGCGGAGGTTGCGGTGAGCCGAGATCGCGCCATTGCACTCCAGCCTGGGTAACAAGAGTGAAACTCTGTCTCAAAAAATAAAAAAATAAAAAAAATTAAGAAGGGGTTTCACCATGTTGGTCAGGCTGGTCTTGAACTCCCGACCTCGGGTGATCCGCCCACCTTGGCCTCCAAAGTGCTTGGATTACAGGTGTGAGCCACCACGCCCGGCCTTTTCTCTTTTTCTTTAGGTACAGTGGGGTAAACAGACTATGGGTTAAGTTAGTTTTGTATCCTTTTTATTTTTTTTAAAAAATGAGTCTCACTGTCATCCAGGCTGAAGTATAGTGGTGCACTCGGCTCATTGCAGCCTCTGCCTCCCAGGTTCAAGCGATTCTCCTGCCTCAGTCTCCCAAGTAGCTGGGACTACAGGTGTGTGCCACTATGCCTGGCTAATTTTTTTGTATTTTTAGTAGAGATGGGGTTTCACCGTGTTGGCCAGGCTGGTCTTGAACTCCGACCTCAAGTGATCCACCTGCCTCGGCCTCCCAAAGTGCTGGGATTAGAGGCATGAGCTGCCGCTCCTGGCCACTTTTGTATCCTTTTGAACCAGTCCAGAAAGCTGTACCATATTTACAGCAAGCTTGAGAGTTACTTATGTCTTTGATAAAATACTCAAATCCAGAACTGGGGTTGAAAAAAAAATTCAGTGAAAGACTGTTTCATAGGGTATAAAAAGACAGATGCAACCATATATTTAATTTTAAAAAATGGAATCTATCTTACATAAGGATTTTGTGAAAAATCTTATACCTATCTGTGTATTACAGAGATGCACAGGCCTTCCACAGCTCATGGAGGAAAGAGTGTATAAACAATTTTGATAAGGAGTTGAGGAACAATTTGAAAATAGTTTACAAAGAGAGAATCAGGAGGCAGAAGAAGCTTCAAGAGGCATGGGGTCTTCAGAAATTGCTCTGGAATGCTGTTTCACTTGTATCAATGTCATGTTCCTGGATAAGAGAATAAGACAAAGCATTTTAGTATTTCAGTACAAAGCCTGAAATGTAAACTCTTCAGTGCTTTGGACTTTATAGAGATTCTGAATCTTCATTAATTAGGACACATAGGTAATATCTGGCTTTAGGGCTGAATCCAACCCAAAGATCAAATTTTCACTACCAGGGCAGGGCTTGTGACCACTGCACACCACCCACCATGATGAGTAACAGAGTTGAAAGCACTAGTGCAAAGACCACATCAGACTTCTTACATTGGCCTTGGGTGCCTGTCCAAGCACGCCACCAGGGTAAGTATTACTGGGAACCTACCCAACCTCTCATCCCATCGTTCACTGCACTAAGCAGCCACGTCAATACCCTCATCTCTGGGTTCCCTTCGTGGATGGCACTTAGAGTGCGATAATTGCCCATACACTCCTATCTCCCATTACACAGAGCTCTGAGAGGGTTAGCAAGGACTGCACTCATTTTGTTCACTGCTCTGGCCCCAGCCTCTACCACCATACTAGAGGTGGAGAGTAAAACACTGCCAAATGAGCATCTGGCAGAGCCAGCTTCCTTCTAGGAGAGGCTGAGAACCTAATTGGTCTTTCCACTCAGTGTCTAAAATCCTAAGCTTATATTTTGCCTGCTTACATTAAAAAATGAAACACTCAGCTGGGTGTGGTGGTTCACACCTGTAATCCCAACACTCTGGGAGGCCAAGGCGGATGGATTACCTGAGGTCAGGAGTTCAGGACCAGCCTGGCCAACATGGTGAAACTCTGTCTCTACTAAAAAATAAATAAATTAGCCAGGTGTGGTGGCGGGCACCTGAAATCCCAGCTACTCAGGAGGCTGAGACAGGAGAATTGCTTGAACCAGGGAGGCAGAAGTTGCAGTGAGCCAAGATTGCGCCATTGCACTCCAGCCTGAGTGACAAGAGAGAAATTCCGTCTCAAAAAAAACCCAAAAACAAAACTTTTTTTTTGCTGGATAAGTGACACAGTCACTATAGAAATTTTAATAAAGAAAATAAAAATCAAACATTACATATATATATTTTTTAAAGATAGGGTCTCGCCGGGCGCGGTGGCTCAAGCCTGTAATCCCAGCACTTTGGGAGGCCAAGGCGGGTGGATAACGAGGTCAAGAGATCGAGACCATTCTGGTCAACATAGTGAAACCCCGTCTCTACTAAAAATACAAAAATTAGCTGGGCGTGGTGGCGCGTGCCTGTAGTCCCAGCTGCTCGGGAGGCTGAGGCAGGAGAATTGCCTGAACCCAGGAGGTGGAGGTTGCGGTGAGCCGAGATCGCGCCATTGCACTCCAGCCTGGGTAACAAGAGCGAAACTCCGTC
>NW_016107456.1:3503039-3504425 GCF_001604975.1 Cebus imitator
TCACCATGTTGACCAGGATGGTCTCGATCTCTTGACCTCGTGATCCACCCGCCTTGGCCTCCCAAAGTGCTGGGATTACAGGCTTGAGCCACCGCGCCCGGCCCAAAATAAATAAATCTTATAATTTTTTTTTTTTTTTTTGAGACAGAGTCTTGTTCTGTCACCCAGGCTAGAGTGCAGTTATGAGACCTTGGCTCACTGCAACTTCCACCTCCCAAGTTCAATATTTTCCCACCTTAGCCTCCTGAGTAGCTGGGACTACAGGCATGTGCCGCTATGTCTGACCATGCCTGGGTAATTTTTTTTCTTTTCTTTTTTTTTTTTTTGAGTCAGAGTCTCACCGTCACCCAGGCTGGAGTGCAGTAGTACAATCGCGGCTCACTGAAACCTCCACCTCCTGGGTTGAAGCAATTAATTCTGCCTCTGCCTCCTGAGTAACTAGGGTTACAGGCACCTACCACCACACCTGGGTAATTTTTTTTGTATTTTTAGTAGAGACAGGGTTTTACCATGCTGGCCAAACTGGTCTCTAACTCCTGACCTCATGATTCACCCGCCTCGGCCTCCCAAAGTGCTGGGATTACAGGCATGAGCCACCATGCCTGGCCAAGATGGAGTCTCATTCTGTTGCCCAGGCTGGAATGCAATGGTACGATCTTGTCTCACTGCAACCTCTCCCTCCTGGGTTCAAGTGATTCTCTTGCCTCAGCCTCTGGAGTAGCTGAGATTACAGGCATGTGCCACCATGCTGGGCTAATTTGTATTTTTAGTTTAGAAGGGGTTTCTCCATGTTGGTCAGGCTGGTCTTGAACTCCCGACCTCAAGTGATCCGCCTGCCTTGGCCTCCCAAAGTTCTGGGATTATAGGAGTGGGCCACCATGCTTGGTACCATTTTCTAGCATTCTATGTGACTCACTTACGTTTACTGCTTATTGTCTATATCCTCCAGCTAGTATATAGGTTCCATAAGTACAGGGATTATTGTCTGTTTTGTTAACCTAATAGACAATAAATACTTGCAGGCGGAATCAACGTCATAAAACATGACAAGCACAGTTCATGGATGATACCAGTATTGGAGGGGCTCCCACTACACTGTGCCTTCTAAGCTCTGTACCTGGTTCAATTTCTTGAACTCCACGACTTGGAAGAAGACGTGCTCAAGGATATGTTTGGCATCTTGTTGGTCCTTTGGTAGTTTACTGGTCACTCCAAGAATGTCACCACACTTCCTGACATAGAATTCCAAGTCTTCTTCAGTACCTAAGACAGTTGGGGTAGTAGTTAGATTAACCCTTAACTTCTGCCCTTCCCAAAGTACAGACTTAGTGTGTTTCAGATATGTCCTATCATGTTTCCACATTTCCTTTTTTTTTTTTTTTTTTT
>NW_016107456.1:3505169-3508232 GCF_001604975.1 Cebus imitator
CCCGAGACAAGGCTTGGCTCTATTACCCAGACTGGAGTGCAGTGGCATGATTTCAGCTCACTGCAACCTTTGCTACCCAGGCTCAAACCATTCTCCCACCTTAGCCTCCCAAGTAGCTGGGACTATAGGTGTGTACCTCCGCACTTGGCTGATTTTTTGTATTTGAGTTGGGGTTTCACCATGTCGCCCAGGCTGGTCTTGAATAATCTGCCAGCTTTGGCCTCCCAAAATGCTGGAATTATAGATGTGAGCCAGTACTGAGCCAGGCTGTAATTTATTAATTCTCCCTCTGATTTGCATTTTAAAAGTTATGATAGAAATGCATGGCTTTTTTTCTTTTTTTTATTTGAGACAGAGTCTCACTCTGTTGCCCAGGCTGGAGTGCAATGGTGCAGTCTTGGCTTACTGCAACTCTGCCTTCCGGGTTCAAACAATTCTCCTGCCTCAGCCTCCTGAGTAGCTGGGATTATAGGTGCCCACCACCATGCCTGGCTAATTTTTGTATTTTTAGTAGAGATGGGGTTTCACCATGTTGGTCAGGCTAGTCTTGAACTCCTGACCTTGTGATCTGCCTGCCTCGGCCTCTCAAAGTGCTGGGATTACAGGTGTGAGCCACCATGGCCAGCTACAAATGTATGTTTTTTACTAAGACATTCAAACCCACAGCTGTAACAATCTTTCATCCTAGTTCTATTGCTACCAACTACCTAAAATTATTGCTATGTGTAATTCTGTGTGTAAAAACAAGTTTTCACAAAAATGGGATCAAACTATAATAGTTTGGTAAGTTGCCTTCATCATTTAATGATGTATTATGGACATTCCATGTCAAAGTTTATGCCCTACATTTTTTTTCTTTTCTTTTTTGAGACAGGGTCTTGCTCTGTCTGCCAGGCTGGAGTGCAGTAGCACAATCTTAGCTCACTGCAGCCTTGACTTCCTAGGCTCAAGCAATCCTCTCACCCGGGCCTCCTAAGTAGCTGGTACTACAGGAGTAAGCCACCATGTCTGGCTAATTTTGTTTATTTTTCTATAATGAAGAGGTCTCACTGTGTTGCCCAGGCTGGTCTCAAGTGATCCTCTTGCCTTGGCCTCCCAAAGTGCTGGGATTACAGGCTTGAGCCACCGCACCCAGCAAGTGCTGGGATTATAGGTGGGAGAGCCATTGCACCCAGCCTACATTTTTTTTTTAACAGATATGTAATATTCTCCTTTATTTCTATTTATTTATTTTTCAGAAACAGGGTATCCCTCTGTCACCCAGGCTAGAGTGCAATGGTGTATCATACCTCATTTCAGCCTCCAACTCTTGGGCCCAAGTGATCCTCCCGCCTCAGCCTTCCAAGTAACTAGGACTATTTTGATTGTTTTTTGAGACAAGGTCTCATTATGTCATCCAAGCTGGTCTTGAAATCCTGGCCTCAACTGATCCTCCTGCCTTGGCTTTTCAAAGTACTGGGATTATAGGCATGATCCACTGTGCCCAGGCAATATTTTTTTTTCTGTAGAGACGAGGTCTCTCTGTGACCCAGGCTTATTTCATACTCTTTTTAACCAGTATCCCTACTGATGGATAAACCATTAGGCTGTTCCCAATTTTTTGAATGCTACAATTAATATCTACAGAGCTATATCTTCTTTGTTTTGCATTTCTACAAGTATTTCTGTAGGACAGTTGCTAGAAACAAACGCCAAGTCAGAGCTTCTGCTTCTTCACCATTCTGGGATTCCTCCTGAACTAATCACTATGTTTTGCATATTTTTGACTGCCCAGCACCTACCATGTCTGGCACAAAATACAGATGCAGTAAAGGTCTTTGTTTGCACTGAACAATTTCCATTTTGCTTACTTCTTTCTGGGCTTTGGGCATATTCAAATGTTGCCGACATAGCTGGTATCCTCTTGTACATGCAGTATATATTTTTTCTTTTTTTTGAGACGGAGTGTTGCTCTTGTTGCCCAGGCTGGAGTACAATGGTGCGATCTTGGCTCACGGCAACCTCCGCCTCCTGGGTTCAAGTGATTCTCCTGCCTCAGCCTCCCAAGTAGCTAGGATTACGGGAATGCGCCACCACGCCCAGCTAACTTTGTATTTTTAGTGGAGACAGGGTTTCTCCATGTTGGTCAGGCTGGTCTTGAACTCCCCACCTCAGGTGATCTGCCCGCCTCAGCCTCCCAAAATGCTGGGATTACTGGCATAAGCCACTGTGCCTGGTCCTGGGGACTCATTTCTTCATCCACATGTTAAGATGGGCACAATTGGCTCTCTCTCAGATCCTGTCCAATTTGAAGTCTCTATGATTCTTTGGGCTCTGATTCAATTTCCTTATTTAGGTGCTCCTATGACCACTGACTGAGATTTGCTAAGTGGCAGCCAGTCAAGATTAATTCTATGGTCTCTCAATAGGTCAGAACTAAGGACTTACAGGGATCAAAGCTGAGACCTCTGGCTTTCTGATTGGCACCATGTTCTAATTCGCTGAGCTAAATGGCCTTGAGAAGAACAACCAACATTATTTACATGACATAAAAAAGAACTGTAAGTTTATACTCCTATTCATATTTTGTTTTCCCTAAACAAACTCTAAGCTTTCTCTCATAGCAACTGTCAGAAATTCATGATTAAATAAAATTGATGAGAAAACAAAGTTTAAAAGTTGGCCAAACTTACACTTATTGGTAATCTGAGCAAGCCGTGCCTTCTCAGAGGAGAACGTTTCATCTAAGTCAAATAGCTCCAGAGGAGGTGGTGGTAACTCCCGGAAACTGGGAGGAAAAACCTAAAAGGAAATAAAGTCATCATTCAGAAATAAGTGGGATAATGTAAAGGACATAAAGTCTCTTAAGATTAAGAGCTTTAGCCGGGCGCGGTGGCTCAAGCCTGTAATCCCAGCACTTTGGGAGGCTGAGGCGGGTGGATCACGAGGTCAAGAGATCGAGACCATCCTGGTCAACATGGTGAAACCCCGTTTCTACTAAAAATACAAAAAAAAAATTAGCTGGGCTTGGTGGCGCGTGCCTGTAATCCCAGCTACTCAGGAGGCTGAGGCAGGAGAATTGCC
>NW_016107456.1:3508389-3510113 GCF_001604975.1 Cebus imitator
AAACTCCGTCTCAAAAAAAAAAAAAAAAAAAAAAGATTAAGAGCTTGTCCAAAGTCATAACTAACAATGATGAGACACAAGGAGAATAAGGATGTCCACACCCTTAATTCCTCAGTTGGGAACCACACCATGTGGAAATCCCTACAAAAAACTAACTTAGCTCTTCCCTGAGGATAAAACACCCAAACTCCCAACACCTCATCTACCTTCACCCATTAGACCCATATCAAGAAAGATTACCAGCCCACTGTAAACAACCAAGTGGAACCAGTTCTAATCACCACTAAACTGACCAAGCTGACATACCAATGCCAATTAACTCTGCACCATGACACAAAGCTTGGGGCTTAGGTTTGTGTTCAACATTTGATTGTACAATTTGTTTTTCATTTAATCCTAAGTATTTAGGGATGGAAGTTATTTGGAGAAGCAGATGCAGATTAGTGTAGAAAGTATTGAACTTGGAGTCAGATTTTGCAGGTATGAACCAATGGTATGCAGGCAAATGTTTACTGACTTTCAAAACAAAATTGAAGGCCTGCTTTTAGCATTTGCCATTTTTTTGTAATGTAAATCTTTCCACTATGGCCAATTTCAAGCTACCAAGCAAGATCAAGCCAACTGATTCTTAACATTTCAGAATGCGCTGAGGCAGGACAATTTTAAAGGCAAGTTGAGTGAATATTGGACTGCAATGTTTAAAAATAACCTGTTTACATATATAACCAACCATAACTATCCCCTGGGCTGTGAGAATTATTCTATGAATCAGGGCCTTACACCTGGAAAGGCAGTACAAAGTTTTCTTCCTTATTATCCAAGAAATCTCATATATGCCCTCCAACCCCATAAGATGGGGATAGGAAATGTTTAATAGACAGAAAGCTCTACACCACTGATTCCTCAATTTGGAAGCACACCACGTGGAAGTCCCTATAGAACACTAACAAATTTGGTGTCCATGCATGTTTAGAGGCAGAGCACTATGACTCCACGAGGAATGCCACAAATGGCACATAGAAGGGACCACAGTGAGGGCCTGCTGACAAGATAAGGGCAACAGTGGGGCGCTGCAGTGGGATCCCCCAAGAACACCTACTCACCGCAGGCTGAAGGGTTGGCAGTGGCGTCTCAAACTGAGGCTGGATGAGCTGGAGCGGTTCATGTTTCACGTTTAGCTGCTCGTGAGCCCTGTGTTCATCATCAAACAAAAAAGCAAGGATCAACAAGACACCATAGCACAGCATGTCTAACTGACCACACTGTTGTTCTCCTTTTAGAAATACCACTGGACCCAGCGTATTGGGTAAATATTACTGGGTATATACCCAAAGGAATATAAATCATTCTGTTACAAAGACATATGCACAGCACACACATGTTCACTGCAGCACAATTCACAATAGCAAAGACATGGGAATCAACCCAAATGCCCATCAATGATAGACTGAATAAAGAAGATGTGGTACATATATACCATGGAGTACTATGCAGCCATAAAAAAAGTATGAAATTGGGGGCCAGGCACGGTGGCTCACGTCTGTAATCCCAGCACTTTGGGAGGCTGAGGTAGGTGGATCATGAGGTCAGGAGTTAGAGACCATTCTGGCCAACATGGTGAAACCCCACCTCTACTAAAAATACAAAAAAATTAGGTGGGCATGGTGGCACACGCCTGTAGTCCCAGCTACTCGGGAGGCTGAAGGAGAATTGCTTGAACCCAG
>NW_016107456.1:3510633-3511722 GCF_001604975.1 Cebus imitator
ACAGACACATAGAGAACACACACTGGGGCCTATGGAAGGGTGGAGGGTGGGAGGAGGGAGAGGATCAGGAAAAATAACTAATGGATATCAGGCTTAATACACAGGTGATGAAATAATCTGTGTCACCACCCCATGACACAAGTTTACCTGTGTAACAAACCTGTACTTGTACTCCGAACTTAGAAGTTAAAACAACCTCATAAAATATCAATGTTACTTAATCAACTCTCTAAATAGAATATGCATTCTAACTTATACAGATTACATAGTTAAATTTGTTTTCATTTTAGATCAGAAAATGTTAACGTATTTCAATGGGATTTCAATGAAGTATCTTTTTTTTTTTTTTTTGAGATGGAGTCTCTCTCTGTCACCCAGGCCGAAGTGGTGTGATCTCAGCTCACTGCAACCTCCAATCTCCTGGGTTCAAGCGATTCTCCTGCCTCAGCCTCTCAAGTAGTTGGGACCACAGGCACATGCCACCATGCCCAGCTAATTTTTCATATTTTTAGTAGAGATGGGGTTTCACCGTGTTAGCCAGGACAGTCTCGATCTCTTGACCTTGTGACCTGCCTGCCTCGGCCTCTGAAAGTGCTGGGATTACAGGTGTAAGCCACAGCGTTTGGCCTCAATGAAATATTTGAATGGAATTTAATTTCATGGTAGTCTAGTTTCTGTTTGTTTCAGATACCCAGGTAGATATGTAGTATTTCACTTTCTTTGGTGACTGCTTGAAATTTTGACTTTTTTTCTTTTTTAATTTTTATTTTATTTATTTATTTATTTTTAAAGATGGGGTTTCACCATGATGGCCAGGCTGGTCTTGAACTCCTGACCTCAGGTGATCCACCCACCTCGGCCTCCCAAAGTGCTAGGATTACAGGCGTGAGCCACCGTGCCCGGCCGAAATTTTGACTTTTTTTCTTTGATTTAGTGTAAAGGTTTGAGATATCCTCTTCCAAAATAAAAGTAATAATAATAATAATACCTATATTAATTCCAACTTTGAAATTTTAATTTATTCTTCCCATCTCACTCATATGCATCAATATGTTTAAAGTATTATGTGATTTTTTTTTTTTTTTTTTT
>NW_016107456.1:3514787-3517068 GCF_001604975.1 Cebus imitator
CTGAAAGGAAGCATTTCTTTCAAGTTTCCTATCATGTTTCTTCTAAATAAGTTTTTTGTTTCTGCCTGATGGACACAGTGAATCTTGTAACTCTTGTGTTTTCTTATTTGTTTTCACCATCAAGAGACAGCAGTCAAATCTGAAGTCTGTTTCTGGCAAGTAAACAGATCTGTATGATGCGCACTTCTGTGTGCTCACTCAACAAGTAATTACTGAATGTCCACTACGTACCAGGCAGTTCTACACACTAGGAGTATGGCAACAGTGAAAGATGCCAAGGCAGGCCATCATGGAACATTATACGGGGAGCAGGGGCACATACTAAACTAAAAAACTAGTAAGATGTCAGGAACTGGTAAGTATTAAGAAGACAATAAATCAGAGGAGAAAGATAGAGACAGGGAAGGGGCAGGGAGCGCGGCTTGTCAGAGGAGCCGTGAGTGAGGGAGGGAGGAAGTCATGCCGTTATCTTCAAAAGTGTCCCTGGCAGAGGCAAGAGCAAGAACAGGCTGAAGGGTGCCAGGAATTTTCACAGAACAGCAGGCCACTCAGAGCGGCTCCAACAGAGGATCAGTGGTAGGAGTGAGCTTACAGAGCTAACAGCTTATCTTACCCGTGCTGTTTTTCTATTGTGGCTTCTCCTTCGCCTTCATTTTCTCAAACATTCAAGTTATGCCTTCTCTCCTAAATCTCCACTATCTCTTTGGCAATTTTTAGCTGATCATCTTGTTTCCTATTTCATCAAAAAGACTGAAGCCCTAAGAATTTCCACAATCTTCAATCAACATCTTTTCTCATCCACCAGAGCCTGCATCCATGTTTCCCATCTGTTACTGACGGATCCATGCTCCTGTCTAAAAGCTAAGACTGGTCTGGGCATGGTGGCTCACATCTGTAATCTCAGCACTTTAGGAGGCTGAGGTGGGTGGATCACTTGAAGTCAGAAGTTCGAGACCAGCCTGGCCAACATGGTGAAACCCCATCTCTACTAAAAATACAACGATTAGGTGGGTGTGGTGGTGCATGCCTGTAGTCCCAGCTACTAAGGAGGCTGAGGTGGGAGGATCACTTGAACCGGAGAGGCGGAGGTTGCAGTGAGCTGAGATGGTGCTACTGCACTCCAGCCTGGGTGACAGAGTGAGACTGTGTCTAAAAAAAAAAATGTGTATTAAAAATAAAAGCTAAAAGCTAAGACCAGGCTGGGCATGGTGGCTCACCTCTATAATCCAATATTTTGGGAGGCCAAGGTGGGATGACTGCTTCAGCCCAGCAGTTCCAGGCCAAGGTGGGAGGACTGCTTGAGCCCAGGAGTTTCAGACCAGCCTGGGCAATAGAGTGAGATCCTGTCTTAAAACACACAAACAAAAAAAAGCTAAGACTTACCAAACCCCCTTTCCCATTCTCTCTTGCTTACTCTCATGTTTCACTCCAGCCATTCCCCTCACTCTCTCCTACAGTATCCATTTTTCTCTCTGCTGGAAATTCCCAGAAGTATAAAAACATCCTGTGACTTCTTTCATCCAAAAAACATCTTTCTGTTGTTGTTGTCTTGAGACAGAGTCTCGCTCTATTGCCCAGGCCTGAGTGCAGTGGCACAATCTTGGCTCACTGTGACCTCTGCCTCCCGGGTTTAAGTAAGTCTCTGGCCTCAGCCTCCCGAGTAGCTGGGACTATAGGCATGTGCCATGCCCAGCTATTTTTTTGTATTTTTAGTAGAGACGGGGTTTCACTGTATTAGCCAGGATGGTCTCGATCTCCTGACCTCATGATGTGCCCTCAGCTTCCCAAAGTGCTGGGATTACAGGCGTGAGCCCGCACCTGACCCAAAAAATACCTTCTTGACCTTACTTCCTCCAGCTCACTACTGACCCTGGCCCTTACCCATGCTCTGTGTATCTGGTATCACCAATTCTCTCTTAAACCAACTCCAAATAAGCTTTCCCTCCCACCATGTCATAAAAAAGACTTTGTCTATATCACCAGTGACCTCCATGTTGTTAAATCCAATGATAAATTCTCAGCCCTCATTTTTTATGACCCATCAGAAGTATCTGACACAGCTGATTACCTTTTTCATCTTGATAGACTTTCTTTACTTGGCTCTCAGAATACCATGCACTTGATTTTCTTCATCTCACCCTGGCTGATGCTTTTCCATCTCTTCTTTTGGCTTTTTTTTGTTTGTTTGTTTTGAGGCAGAGTCTTGCTCTGTTGCCCAGGCTGGACTGCAGTGGTCCCCTCTCGGCCCACTGCAAACTCTGTCCCCTAGGTTCAAGCGATT
>NW_016107456.1:3517803-3518779 GCF_001604975.1 Cebus imitator
TCACCATGTTGACCAGGATGGTCTCGATCTCTTGACCTCATGATCCACCTGCCTCGGCCTCCCAAAGTGCTGGGATTACAAGCGTGAGCCACCGCCCCCGGCCTAATTTTTGTATTTTTAGTAGAGAGAGTTTCACCATACTGGCCAGGCTGATCTTGAACTCCTGACTCCATGGATCGACCTGCCTCAGCCTCCCAGAGTGCTGGGATTACAGGCGTAAGCCACCACGCCCAGCCATCTCTTTCTGCATTCTTAGCGCCAGTTAATAGCATTACCAGTTGACCAGATACCCAGGGAGAAATGGGGGTTACCAACCATTTCCATTTACTGACGGTGTTCCTGGGACTACTTGGGACTCTCTGTGCTAAAACCAGGAGAAGTGTGGGGCAAAATGAAAGAAGCTAGTCACCCTAAATGCCTGGTCCAGAGTCTGGAACATGCAGGGGCTAACAGCCTGTGGCAGTTCCTCTCCATCAACGCCTCATGCCAGCCCAGTTTCTTTGTTGACCTCATCATAGATCTGAGAACATATTTTTCCTGCCACATTTACTGTAATCCTAATTCCCGTCCCAGGCTCATGTTTCCAAACCAAACACTCATAAGGGAGCACAGTGTAGCTCAGAGGCCCACAGGTACTGACTCGATGACGCTATGGAAGGAGGTTGTATCCAGCTGGAAGATGGACAGGTCGAAGAGGGTGGTAAAGTCCCTCGGGATCTCATCGCTCTCCTGGAGACATTCCCGATTCCGCTTTGATAGGGTTGCTGTGTGGGGCAGCATCACGTAGTCAGAAATCTGAAAGCCACAAGAGAATTCCTTTCAGCACAGTTTAAGAGCAAGAATTTATTCTGTCACATCTCCACTGTTTCAGGTCTAAACCTGCAACCTTTATACTCTCTCGCCAAGAAATTTTACTGTTCATGATCACTGACCACTAAATATTTTTTTTTTTTCTTTTTTTCGAGACGAAGTCTCA
>NW_016107456.1:3523800-3525975 GCF_001604975.1 Cebus imitator
TTCACCATGTTGACCAGGATGGTCTCGATCTCCTGACCTCGTGATCCACCCGCCTCGGCCTCCCAAAGTGCTGGGATTACAGGCTTGAGCCACCGCGCCCGGCCACACTAAATCTTAAATAAGCCAATCTATGTGGAAAGAGGAACAAAACTCACTTGGCTAAACCCCAGCATTGGCTAAATTCAACTCTCCAATTACACCAGTACTCATGGCTGAACACAGCTGGAGAAACACACAAACCTGTCAACTGGTCTTTTAATTTCATGATCTCTGATCTTGAGTGCTCAGCAATCAACTACATCTCCATAGTCTCTACTCACTTTCCCATTCTTTTAGACAATACTTCCCTTTTGACAGTTCAGCCGTCAAAATGATTTTCCCAGCTGGGTGCAGTGGCTCACACCTACACCACTTTGGGAGGCTGAGGTGAGTGGACTGCTTGAACCCAGGAGTTGGAGACCAGACTGGGCAACATGGCAAAACCCTATCACTACAAAATGACAAAAATTTTAGCTCAGCATGGTGGCATGTGCCTGTAGTCTCAGCTACTTAGGAGGCTAAGGTGGAAGGATCACCTGAGCCCAGGAGGTCGAGGCTGCAGTGAACTGTGATCGATCATACCACTGCACACCAACCTGGGTGACCAAGTAAGACTTTATCTCAAAAAAATTGGTTTTCCCTTTCACCATTTTAGCAATGACCTTATTTTCGATTTTAGTAACAAAATAGAGGCAATCATGAAAGAAAGTCCACAAGCTCCCACCACACGTACCCACCCACTAGCATCCAGGCCTTGTCCTCTTTGTTACTCCTGGTACATGCCAGAGCACCTGTGACACCAGTACAGACAGTTCCTCCATTGGTACACCAGATCCCAGTCCTTCTCCCCTACCCAAGGACATCCCTCCAGCACTGCTGAGAGCCCTCAGTTATGACACATACTGCGGACTGGTTAAAAGTAAAAGATCAAGAAAGCCTAAATGCCCACCAACAGGAGAGTGGTTAAATATATTACACTTAAGGCCGGGCGTGGTGGCTCACACCTGTAATCCAAGCACTTTGGAGGCCACGCCGGGCGGATCACCTGAGGTCAGGAGTTCAAGACCAACCTTACTAACATGGTGAAACCCCGTCTTTTAAAAAAAATAAAAAAAGAAAAATAATATCCATATACACTTAATGTTTCCATATAAGGAGAGACATGCAGGTCTCCTGTTTTCTAAATCAAATCAGTCTCTGAGAAGCCATGTCCCTAGGTGAGGGAAGAAACAGTCAGTGGACAGCCATCTTTGACTGTCTTCTCACCTACCTTCTATGACCAATGGCCAAGAAATCATTTTCCTAACATTTCAGAGTTTAAGAAATGGAGAAACAATTGTAGAGTAAGCAGAGTTTGAATTAGGAGACCTGGATTTGGAACCTGGCTCTGGAACTTGCCTGCCCTTTCAATACACTGCAATCTTGAAAGACTTTAGTTTCCCCATCTATAAAATGGGAATAAGACCACCTGCCTCCCAGGGCAGTTGTGAGGATTAAGTAAGATGATTTATGTGGAAGAATATGACAAACAATGCCTGAGACATTACCATCTATTAACTTAGCCCTCACAATCATCCTGTGAGGCAGAGAAAACAGGTATTAGTGTCCCCTCTTCACAGATAAGAAAACTAGAATGAAGGCTGGGCCTGGTGGCTCATGCCTGTAATTCCAGCACTTTGGGAGGCTGAGGCAGGTGGATCACTTGAGGTCCGGCGTTTGAGACGAGCCTGGCCAACATGGTGAAACCCCGTCTCTACTAAAATTAAAAAATTAGCCAGGCATGGTGGTGCACAGCCATAATCCCAGGTACTTGGGAGGCTGAGACAGGAGAATTGCTCGAACCCAGGAGACAGAGGTTGCAGCGAGCTGAGACTGCCCTACTGCACTTCAGCCTTGGGTGACAGAGTGAGACTCCATCTCAAATAATAAAAAAATAAATAAAATAAGATAAAATAAAATATAAAATTAAAAAGAAAGAAAACTAGGGATGAAAAATGGTCAGAAAGAAACTGTATAAGGTCCAAGAGCCAGTGGTGATTTCACTGTGTTGGTTTCACCACTCTCCACTGTCTGATGAATGTTATCATAACGCCTTTAGAATTCCTTTCTTTCTTTCTTTCTTTTTTTTTTTTTTTT
>NW_016107456.1:3526060-3528164 GCF_001604975.1 Cebus imitator
ACAGAGTTTCGCTCTTGTTACCCAGGCTGGAGTGCAATGGTGCGATCCCGGCTCACCGCAACCTCCGACTCCTGGGTTCAAGCAATTCTCCTGCCTCAGCCTCCTGAGTAGCTGGAACTACAGGCATGCGCCACCATGTCCAGCTAATTTTTGTATTTTTAGTAGAGACAGGATTTCACCATGTTGACCAAGATGGTCTCAATCTCTTGACCTCGTGATCCACCCACCTCGGCCTCCCAAAGTGCTGGGATTACAGGCATGAGCCACCGCGCCTGGCCGCCTTTAGAATTCTTAAATCTAAAGGCAACAGAATTACAGTTTGCAACATAAATTCTGATAGTCTTTGTTCCTTTCTGAGAAAATTTCATATTTCTGAAAAAAGTATTTCTTTGCAAAAGCTCATATTGAAAGTTTGAGCTAGAGTGCCCATAATTTAAATTCTAATTTATATACATGTATACATAGATATGCTCCCAGCTCCAATGAATTAATTATATATTTTGTTTATTGACTTTTTTTTTTTTGCCTCTTCCCCATTATTTTAAACAATGTGACCTTCATCTCCCCAAAATAATTCCTTCTTTCCATGTGTCTTACAGATGAGGTAAGATAGACATGTATTCCTTTTGAGTTGTTACAAGTGGTATTGAGAAGCTGGACCCATTTTTCATTTAAAAGTTTCTGATAATTCATAGCATCCTACCTCTGGGTCCTCAGCATCAATCTGGTTTAGGTGGATGTCTCCTGTTGTAAGCCACTGGAAAACAACATCCTAAATTAAAAAAAAAAAACAAAAAACACAAGACAGTTGGGTATTTGAAAAGAACTGAGGGTCAGGACTAGAAAATTAAATCAAGAAAAATGATAAATGAAAAAAGATTAAACCAATGATTCAGAAAAGGGTAGCTAGCCTTGTCATGATAAAATCATATGAGAACTCAAAGGTTTTCTTCAACCTAATGCAACTTTTTTTTTTTTTTGAGACAGAGTCTTGCTCTGTTGCCCAGGCTGGAGTTCAGTGGTGTGATCTTGGCTCAATGCAATCTCTGCCTCCCGGGTTCAGGTGATTCTCCTGTCTCAGCCTCTTAAGTAGCTGGGATTACAAGAACCTGCCACCACGCCTGCCTGATTTTTGTATTTTTAGCAGACGGAGTTTCACCATGTTGGTCAGGCTGGTCTTGAACTCCTGATCTTAGGTGATCTGCCCACCTTGGCCTCCCAAAGTCCCGGGATTACAGGCATGAGCCACCATGCCCATCATAATGCAACTTTTATTATCAGAAATTTATACTTTATATTTACGCACTCTAACCTCTAACCACAATCTAAAATTTATTAAAGCTTGTTCACAATCCTGAATTAATCTCTGTTTCCAACCCAAATGCCCATTGATGATAGACTGGACAGGGAAAATGTGGCACATATACACCATGGAATACTATGCAGCCATAAAACGATGAGTTCGTGTCCTTTGTAGGGACACGGATGAACCTGGAAACCATCATCCTCAGCAAACTGACACAGGAACAGAAAATCAAACACCACATGTTCCCACTCACAGGCAAGTGTTGAACAATGAGAACACATGGACACAGGGAGGGGAGCATCACACACTGAGGTCTGTTGTGGGGGAACAGGGGAGGGAGAGTAGGGGGTAGGGAGATGGGGAGGGATAACATGGGGAGAAATGCCAGATATAGGTGATGGGATGGAGGCAGCAAACCACATTGCCATGTATGTACCTATGCAACAATCCTGCATGTTCTTTATATGTACCCCAGAACCTAAAATGAAATAAAATAAATAAATAAATAAAGTAAAACTTTTAAAAAGCAGAATATCTAGGCAAGGTGTGGTGTCTCACACCTGTAATTTCAGCACTTTGGGAGGCTGAGGCAGGTGGATCACCTGAAGTCAGGAGTTCAAGACCAGCCTGGCCAACATGATGAAACCCCGTCTCTACTAAAAATATAAAAATCAGCCTGGTATGGTGGCAGGCACCTGTAATCCCAACTATTCAGGAGGCTGAGGCAGGAGAATCCCTTGAACCTGGGAGGTGGAGGTTGCAGTGACCCAAGATGTTGCCATTACACTCCAGCCTGGG
>NW_016107456.1:3530409-3533169 GCF_001604975.1 Cebus imitator
AGGATGGTCTCGATCTCTTGACCTCGTGATCCACCCGCCTCGGCCTCCCAAAGTGCTGGGATTACAGGCGTGAGCCACCGCGCCCGGCTGTCAGTATTTTTTTAAATGACATGAAAATTGTACTTATACATTATACATTAATGTGATAAAAAAAAAAAAAACCAACTCACCATGATTTTGCTGTTTTCTTCTTTGTCCAAATATTGGTCACTGAACATGTGACATGAACCAAGCACTGCCAGCTTCCCACCTTGGTTCTATTAACAACAAAGCAGGGTCAGATACTCAAATCTGAAAATGCATCTCATGTATCCTAGTCCCCAGACACTTATCAGAATCATGCTGGCAACTGTCTTATATATTGAAGAGTGCCAATTCACATCTAGATTTTAAAGTTTAGAAATACCAACTATAATAACTACTACCCTTTAACCTGCCTCTCATTTTAGGTATTTCTGTATTTTTCTATTTGACTTTAACAAAAACTAACATAAATTAATTCTACATTAGCTGGGTGTGGTGAGGCACAAATATAGTCTAGCTACTTGGGAAGCTGGGGCAGGAGAATCACTTGAGCCCAGGAGTTCGAGGTTACAATGAGCTATGACTACACTACTGCACTATAGCCTGGGAGAGAAAGCAAGACCCTGCCTTTAAAAAAAAAAAAAAAAAATAAAAAAAAAAAAAAAAAAAAAAAAAAAAAAAAAAAATTAAATTGGTTCTACAGCATTTTCCCATTTTTATTTATCTTATAAATGAAGATCATAATTTTAAAGGGGAAAAAAAGAAAAACCCAAAGACAATCTGCACAGTTAAAGATACCTATGGCTACCAAAATAAGTA
Source organism: Cebus imitator (assembly GCF_001604975.1). Classification (NCBI taxonomy): domain Eukaryota; kingdom Metazoa; phylum Chordata; class Mammalia; order Primates; family Cebidae; genus Cebus; species Cebus imitator. Next base: position 3,531,253 of record NW_016107456.1, read on the forward strand.
CCTAAATAAGATCCAAATAGAAAAGCTAAGGCAGGCTGGGCGCAGTGGCTCACTCCTGTGATCCCAGCACTTTGGGAGGTTGAGGTGGGCGGATCACCCTGAGGTCTGTAGTTTAAGACCAGCTTCATCAACATGGCGAGGTGAAACCCTGTCTCTACTAAAAATTAGTCGGACATGGTGGTGCGTGCCTGCAGACCCACAGCTACTTGGGAGGCTGCAGCGGAAGGAAGGATTGCTTGAACCCGGGAGGCAAGGTTACAGTGAACTAAGACCATGCCACTGCACTCCAGCCTGGGCAACAGAGTAAGACTCTGTCTCAAAGAAAGCTAAGGCAAAGCTGGGTGAGGTGACTCATGCCTGTAATCCTAACACTTTAGGAGGCCAAGGCGGGTGTATCCTTTGAGGTCAGGAGTTTGAGACCAGCCTGGCCAACATGGTGAAACCCCATCTCTACTAAAAATATAAAAATTAGCTAGGCATGGTGGCATGTGCCTGTAATCCCAGCTACTCGGGAAGCTGAGGCAGGAGAATCCCTCGAACCTGGGAGGTGGAGGTTGCAGTGAGCCAACATCGTGCCACTGCACTCCAGCCTGGGCAAAAGAGTAAGATTCCGTGTCACATAAAAAAGAAAACTAAGGCACAAGCAAGAAAGAGTCACAAAATAACAACTGGTTAATGAGAAAATTTTTTAATACTTATAATTTCTTTTTTTATGACAGAGTCTCACTCTTGTCACTTAGACTAGAGTGCAATGGCCTGATCTCAGCTCACTGTAACCTCTGCCTCCCAGGTTCAAGCAATTCTCCTGCCTCAGCCTCCTGAGTAACTGGGATTATAGGCATGCACGGCCATGCCTGGCTAATTTTCATATTTTTAGTGGAGATGGGGTTTCACCAAGTTGGCCAGGCTGGTCTCGAACTCCTGACCTCAGGTAATTCCCCTGCCTTGGCCTCCTAAAGTGCTGGGATTACAGGCATGAGCCAGTGTGCCTGGCCCAATACTTGTAATTTTTAACAAATAAAAACAAAGTACTTTTGCCTATTGGATAAATTAATATGAAAAAATTATATAAACAGTGCTGGTCAAGTTTTAGTGAAATGAGTTCTTAAAAAAAGAAACCAACAAAAAAAAAAGAAATGAGTTCTTCTACACATTGTTGCTGAAGCTGTTAACATATGCAACAAAGCAGTCTGAAACATATAAAAAATTCTATGCACAGTTGTGTAGTTATAATCACAAAAAATTAGAAATAAATCCAGATGTTCTCAAAAAAGTAATTCAGAATAATGGAAACTTCTTCAGCAGTTAAATTTCATATTATAAAGGGTTTTCAGTAACATGGGAAAATGCTTCCAAAATATCACTGAGTTAAAAGAAAAAAAAGTACACTGTAATTTTTTTTTCTTCCATTTTTAGAGACAGGGTCTCACTCTGTTCTGTCAGGCTGGAGTGTAGTGGCATAACCACAGCTCACTATAGCCTTCAACTCCTGGGTTCAAGTGATCCTCAGCCTCCTAAATAGCCAGGACTACAGGAGTACAACATGACATCCAGCTAACTTTTTTTGTAAAGACAGGTCTTTTTATGTTGCCCAGGCTGGGATTGAACTCTGGCCTCAAGTGATCCTACCTCCTTAACCTCCCAAAGTGCTAAGATTACAGGCGTGAGTCAGCACGTCTTACCTATACTATAAATTATATAGCTATCCTACTTTAAAGCTTATGAGGCGAATAAAATAAGTCAAAGCAAAAGTGGGACAAAGTGAATAATACGTTAGCGTGGGCTGTCTTGGGAGTCTTGGAGTAATGTGATGGGGGAATTCTTTTTTCCTTCTGCTTTATCTCTGTATTGTTCAATTTTTCTACAATTATTGTAATATTTCTGCAATGTCACTTTTTTTTTTTTTTTTTTTTTTTT
>NW_016107456.1:3533804-3535081 GCF_001604975.1 Cebus imitator
AGATGGAGTCTTGCTGTCTCCAGGCTGGAGTGTAGTACCGCCATCTTGGCTCACTGCAACCTCTGCCTCCTGGGTCCACACAATTCTCATGCCTCAGCCTCCTAAGTAGCTGGGATTACAAGCACATGCTACCACACCCAGCTAATTTTTGTATTTTTCGTAGAGACAGGTTTCATGTTGGCCAGGATGGTCACAATGTCCTGACCTCATGACCTGCCTGCCTCAGCCTCCCAAAGTATTGGGATTATAGACATGAGCCACCGCACCCTGCCAATTTTTGTTTTGTTTTGTTTTTGAGACCAAGTTTTGCTCTTGTTGCCCAGGCTGGAGTGCAGTGGTATGATCTCGACTAACTGCAACCACCACCTACCAGGCTCAAGTGATTCTCCTGCTTCAGCTTCCCAAGTAGCTGGGATTACAGGTATATGTCACCACACCTGGCTAATTTTGTATTTTTAGTAGAGATAAGGGTTTCTCCATGTTGGTCAGGTTGGTCTTAAACTCCCGACCTCAGGTGATCCAACTGCCTCAGCCTCCCAAAGTGCTGGGATTACAGGTGTCAGCCACTATGCCCGGCCAATTTTTGTATTTTTAGTAGAGATTGGGTTTTATCATTGTTAGCCAGGCTGGTCTCAGACTCTTGACCTCAAGTGATCCGCTCACCTTGGCCTCCCAAAGTGCTGGGATTACAGGCATGAGCACCATGGTAGCAGGCGCCTGTAATCCCAGCTACTCAGGAGGCTGAGGGAGAATTGCTTGAACCTGGGAGGCGGAGTTGCAGTGAGCTGAGATTGTGCCATTGCACTCCAGCCTGGGCGACAGAACAAGACTCTGTCTCAAAAAAATAAAATGGCAGTGGAATGTTGGGTCACTGCCTGAGACTAGCTGTGCCCACATTTCTATGGGTTCTCTAGGAAAATTACTGGAAAAATCATTTCCTGATATGTTTTCCTAGGATAAACTAAAATAACAGCAATATAATTCTGTGTTATTTTGTGTAATATGTTGACTCCACCTGTTCCTGAACGTATTCTCTTTACACTGAGAGTGACAGACCATAGTCACAGATAGGATTAAAAGTTATTTTAATCAATTTGCTGCCATAGAATTAAAAAAAAAAAACAGAAAAAAGAAAAAAATAACTTTAAAAGTTATAATACAGGCCGGGCGCGGTGGCTCAAGCCTGTAATCCCAGCACTGTGGGAGGCCGAGGCGGGTGGATCACGAGGTCAAGAGATCAAGACCATCCTGGTCAACATGGTGAAACCCCGTCTCTA
>NW_016107456.1:3535124-3539953 GCF_001604975.1 Cebus imitator
CAGCCCAGCCTGGGTAACAAGAGCGAAACTCCGTCTCAAAAAAAAAAAAAAAAAAGTTATAATACAGGTAGCCTCATGCTATAGTGAAAAAGCTTTGGGTTTAGAATAATAAGAGCTAGGTTTAGGCCTTAACATCATAAGTTGCTGGACAATCCACCATTTCTCCATAAGCAAAATGTATAAAACTGAAACACTACTTTGCAGGACTGGCAGGAAGACCAATGAGAAAGCATATAAAAGACTTCTGGAAATGGTAAGGTAGTTTTTATTATTTCAACAATAAAAATAACATCTACACCCATATCTAAGAAAGGCTGTACCTTTGAGTGATAGAAAGCCAGAATGGGTCTGTTAAGTGGGAAGCAAACAGAGCCTGTAGACAGAACAGCCACTGCTGGTTTCATGACACTCAATGTGGCACCAAAAGGATATACAAAGGTGAGAGCCCTGCAAGAAATTAAACACATTCCAATCTTAAAAACATGAATACAAAAATTCTAAAAATAATTTCAGCATTTCTTAACAGTCTTTTTTGAAACAGTCTCATTCTGTCGCCCAGGCTGCAGTGCAGTGGTGGGATCTTGGATCACTGTAACCACCTCCCAGGTTAAAGCTATTCTCCTGCCTCAGCCTCCCAAGTAGCTGGGACTACATGTGCCTGCTATTGCACACAGCTAATTTTTGTATTTTTAGTAGAGCCAGGGTTTTACCATGTTGGCCAAGTTGGTCTTGAACTCCTGGCCCCAAGTGATCTGCCTGCCTCGGCCTCCCAAAGTGCTGGGATTACAGCCATAAGCCACTGTACTCAGCCAAATAACCCTCTTTGATTCATTATCAAACACAAAATTCCTTGTAAGCTTTGGTTTAACTTAAAAATTGGGACAACTCTAGCCATACATTTAATAAAGGCTTTTAACAAATATGAAAGAAAATTAATAGGAAAGTATAAATGACTGTATCTGCGAGAACTAAAGTAGCCCCTACTGGAGCAGGAAGGAAGAGGGTGGGGCCTCATCTAAGAACTGAACTCGAGCTATACTTGAGTTGCTCTGCATAATATCTCAGTGGCAAATACGTTCTTTTTCCTTAGGTTTGGCTGGTGCTTTCTCTAAGAATTAATGTCTGTCAATGGAAGGGTATGTTACTAGTTGAATGTCACATGAACAGAGGCATAAATATACTCCACATTGGACATTTCTATACAGATCTGCTCTAGAGTCCCTCCTCTACTCTACACTGTCCTAACAAAGACTTGCCTTAGATTATCTAGAGTGAATCGGTCTGACCTGGGGCAATGTACTCCTGGAGAGAGTGTGGGATTGAGGAGCAGGGGTGGTGCACAGATCCTGGGGTGAGGCCAACCCATGCAGGATGGGCTAGGGTTTTACTGAAAGGTGGAGCTCTGCAAAGCTTGAAGGAATTGCTCTCAGAATGGAGAGAAACAGATCTCAAGACCAGAGTGTAAGGTTAGAAACCAGGGGGAATCGCCCATGAGGAGTTCCTCATAGAGATTTTAATTTATCTTTTTCTTCAGACCACGAAAATTCTTTTTAGCTTAAGTTTAAAATTATTTCCCTCCAGTGTTTTTGTTTGTTTTTTAAGACAGGGTCTCACTTTGTTGCCCAGGCTGGAGTGCAGTGGCATGAACATGGCTCACTGCAGCCTCAATTTCCTGGGCTCAAGTGATTCTCTTGCCTTAGCGCCCTGAGTAGCTGGGATAACAGGTGCATGCCAACACACCCAACTAATTTTTGTATTTTTTGTAGAAATGGGGTTTCACTGTGTTGCCCAGGCTGGTCTCGAATTCCTGAGCTCAGGACATTTACCCACTTTGACTTCTCAACGTGCTGGGATTACAAAAGTAAGCCACTGGGCCCGGCCTCCTTCTGGTGTTAATCTTCCCCATTCCTTCAGTAAAGTCTCATCTATCCTATGACTTTTGTTGTCATACCATGAAGAAGAAGTGGTACCTGGCCCAGATTATCCGTACTCCCCCTTCCACCCTTACTCCAGCAGTATCTCAGCAAGGTGGATTATAGCCCATGAGCTCCAGGCCAGAAGCAGAAGAAAATGAGCAGCTGTCCATGGAGGAAGAAAAGGTAAGCAGGAGAAATAGTCATATGGAGGTCAATGCACATCTATCCCCGACACTTTCCCCAAATGCAATCAATGGAAGATGATTCTCAAGGCAGAAGGGAGAATGGACACTGGAGTAATAAGATAAAAACTATCCGCTATAATTTACATGCCTCTATTTCTTTTATTACTACCAAGAAATAAACGAGACTAGGCAGGGTGTGGTGGCTCACACCTGTAATTCCAGCACTTTGGGAGGCTGAGTTGGGTGGATCATCTGAGGTTAGGAGTTCAAGACCAGCCTGGTGAACATGGTCAACCCTGTCTCTACTCAAAATACAAAAATTAGCCGGGTGTGGTGGGTGGCACCTATAATCCCCGGTACTCGGGAAGCTAAGGCAGGAGAATTGCTTGAACCCGGGAGGTGGAGGTTGCTGTGAGCTGAGCTGGCGCAACTGCACTCCAGCGGGGGTGAAACTCTGTCTGAAAAGAAAAACAAAAAAACAGAAATCAATGAGACTGACATTTTGATAAGACTAAGTATAAACTTAAACACCCATCCCCAAAACAGAACTTTCCAAACCACATGTGAATGAATAAGATTAGCTCAGTGAAAAGGTGGGGAAAGAGTTTTCCTAAAAGAGAGAATAGCTTGTGTAAAGTCCCTAAGATGAGTACAAGCTTCACTTATTTAAGGATTCAAACAAAGTCAGTGTGGCTACAACAGAGTGAGAGAAGGAAGAAGGGACCTAATAGGAAATGAGGATAAATGAGAATCTGAGACTCCAACAGGCCAAGATATCTCAAAGTCTACCAGGAAGCTGTGTTTCCTGGATGATCCAGGAAAAGAACAACTAAACATATTCCCTTCACCACAATTAATTACAAAGTCATAATGCAACAACAGGTAGGGTACCATGCTTTAAACTTTACAAAGCACTCTCACAAATATCACTTCACTGAAATTTTCCAACAATTTTGTAAGATTAACATTGTCCCCATTACACAGATAGGGAAACAGTTACTATGCCTTGGGTTACCCTTGGAAAGTAAGAGAGGAAATCATAAATTTCTAGTAATTCCTTCTAACTCCATGTCTACAGTTCTTTTACCTATACCAATTGGATAAGCTGACACAAAGTGAAATAATTAGATTGATTCTTGATGGTCAAAAATATTAACTCTGTGAATGATGTTATTATACAATTTCCCACTTTACGACTTCACTTTGGTTTCTACTAAGAAAGGTCTTCCCTACTCCAAGAATTTAAAATATTTACACACACACACACAATTTTTTTTTTTTTTTCAGTCAGAATCTCACTCTGTTGCCAGGCTGGAGTGCAGTGGCATGATCTCGGCTCACTGCAACCTCCGCCTCCCAGGTTCAAATTCTCCTTCTTCAGCCTCCTGAGTAGCTGAGACTACAGGCAGGTACCACCATGCCCAGCTCATTTTTGTATTTTTAGTAAAGTTGGGGTTTCACCACGCTGGCCAGGATGGTCTCCATCCCTTGACCTTGTGATCCGCCTGCCTCGGCCTCCCAAAGTGCTGGGATTACAGGCATAAGCCACCACACCTGGCTTCATTTCATCATTTCATTTTATTTCTTTGAGACAGAGTCTTGCTCTGTTCTACAGGCTGGAGTGCAGTGGAGGGATCTTGGCTCACTGCAACCTCCACATCCCAGCAATTTTCCTGCCTCTGCCTCCCAAGTAGCTGGGATCACAGGCATGCACCACCATGTCCAGGAAATTTTTGTATTTTTGTGTTGTTTTTTTTTTTGGAGACAGGGTTTCACTCTTTTTGCCCAGGCTGGAGTGGAATGGTGCAATCTCGGCTCACTGCAACTTCTGCCTCCCAGGTAAACGATTCTCCTACCTCAGCTTCCCAAGTAGCTGGGACTTACAGGCACCTGCCACGGCACCTGGCTAATTTTGTATTTTTAGTAGAGACAGGGTTCTACTATGTTGGTCAGGCTGGTCTCGAACTCCTGATCTGAGGTGATCGGCCCATCTCGGCCTCCCAAAGTGTTGGAATTACAGGCGTGAGCCACAGTACCCGGCCCACGTTATTTCATTACTAAAATTTTGAAATGTGCATGAAAATTGAATAAAAATTTCAATTTTTATTGGGTAAAATATCTCAAAGTACAGAGAGGTATTATAAATGAATGAGAAAAGACAAACCATCAATAGAAAAATGGCCAAAGAGCAGTAAATAGAAAATTCACAAAAGAAATACAATCAGCCAACAGACTTTAAAGGCCATACCACAAACTAATAATAATAAAAAATGCAAATTAAAAGAAACAGATACCGTTTTTACTAGAATACCCCATGCTGGCAAGAGAGGAAAATGGGATGTGTTCATGGGGACTGTAAGTGCTGCCACCTACCTGACAGACATCTGTCAGTGCATTATATTTGGTAATCCAACAGTTGGAAGACCTCTGACCCAGAAATTTCAATGCTGAGAAGTTTACCCTAAAAAATACTGCCACGAGTGCACAAAACTCTACATACAAAGATGCTCACTTATCCTAGCACTTTGGGAGGCTGAGGCGGGCAGATCACCTGAAGTAAAGAGTTCAAGACCAGCCTGACCAACATGGTGAAACTCTGTCTCTACTAAAAATACAAAAATTAGCTAGGCGTGGTGGCAGGTGCCTTTGATAATCCCAGCTACATGGGAGGCTGAGGCAGGAAAATGGCTTGAACCCAGGAAGCAGAGGTTGCAGTGAGCTGAGATCA
>NW_016107456.1:3541338-3542811 GCF_001604975.1 Cebus imitator
GATGGAGTTTCACTCGTTGCCCAGGCTGGAGTACAATGACGCAATCTTTGCTCACTCCAAGCTCCGCCTTCCAGGCTCAAGTGATTCTCCTGCCTCAGCCTCCCAAGTAGCTGGGATCACAGGCATGCGCCACCACGCCTGGCTAATTTTGTAGTTTTGGAAGAGACAGGGTTTCTCCATGTCAGTCAGGCTGGTCTTGAACTCCCAACCTCAGGTGAACCGCCTGCCTTGGCCTTCCAAAATGCTGGGATTACAGGTAAACTACCGTGCCTGGCCTATGCTTTATTATATATAACAAATATAATTTTTTTTTGAGACAAAATCTCGCTCTGTTCCCCAGGCTAGAGTGTAATGGTGCAATGGCAGCTCACCGCAACCTCCACCTCCTGGGTTCAATCGATTCTCCTGTCTCAGCCTCCCGAGTAGCTGGGACTATAGGCATGTGCCACCACCCCCGGCTAATTTTTGTATTTTTAGTAGAGACGGGGTTTCCCCATGTTGGTTATGCTGGTCTCAAACTCCTGACCTCAGGCGATCCACCTGCCTTGGCCTCCCAAAATGCTGGGATTACAGGCATGAGCCACCTCGCCCAGCCTAAATACTATGTTATTATTTCTGTGACAGAGTCTCACTCTGTCACCCAGGCTGGAGTGCAGTGGTGCAATCTTGGCTCACTGCAACCTTCGCCTCCTGGATTCAAGCAATTCTCCTGCCTCAGCCTCAAGGGTAGTTGAGACTATAGGCACGCGCCACCACGCCCGGCTAATTTTTGTTATTTTTAGTAGAGACGGGGTTTCACCATGGTGGTCAGGCTGGTCTCCAACTCCTGACCTTGTGATCCGCCCACCTCGGCCTCCCAAAGTGCTGGGATTACAGGCGTGAGCCACCACACCCGGCCTGAATACTATATTATTAAGACTACCTTTGGGGGAGGAACATGGACTTACAGTGCAGAGCTTCTACTTTTTTCCTCTTGAACTGTTCACATTCTGATTATTTTTTTAACCAGAAACAAAAACTTTTTTCATTTAGAAAAAGCAGACTCTTCAAAATGATACGTCCTCCTCATGTGGCATCAGAAAACACACTCACTGGGCATTGTTTCCACTGCTTTCCTCATCAATGATTCCAGGCACAGCCTTTCCTGCAGCTCGGCTAATTTCCCTTGAACAAGAAAAATTAAAATCTAGTAAACAAAAAAAACTCTGAGAATTTCACAGTGCATTCATTAATATAGTAAGTATGAACTGGATGCAAGGATTTTGGAGACTTCAAGACACAATTTTAAAAAATAAAAGTAGACCCACACATCTTTTGGAATCTCGCAGAAGTTAACATTAAAGTGTCAGAATCAGTTTTCCTCTCTTGTGACTTTTGAGGAAGGGGTTCATATTCTAGGTCCACATTTCAGTAGAATTCCTAGCATAAAGGAAGTTCAAGTGTGGAATGAATAATTTTTTTTTTTTTTTTTTT
>NW_016107456.1:3543343-3556571 GCF_001604975.1 Cebus imitator
TGATCCACCCGCCTCGGCCTCCCAAAGTGCTGGGATTACAGGCGTGAGCCACCGTGCCCGGCCGAATAATTTTAAACATAGGAAAGCTCCAGAAGGCATCTGATGCTACCCCCCTCATGCATTTATTTCCGACTTCCTAAGAACCCGATTTATGTTTTAGGATCCAGATAAGAGAAAGGTGACTCCACCACAGGCTGCAGGGGATGAATGACCTAGCTATGCCATCAGGCCACTTTGGGATACACACTGTAGCTTAGGCCAGCTTAAACAGAGCAAATCTCAGGACTACTTTTTTTTTCCTTTTTTTAGACAGAGTTTGCTCTTGTTGCCCAGGCTGGAGTGCAATGGCGTGATCTCGGCTTACCACAACCTGCGCCTCCAGGGTTCAAGTGATTCTCCTGCCTCAGTCTCCCAAGTAGCTGGGATTTCAGGCATGTGCCACCACGCCCAGCTAATTTTGCATTTTTTAGTAGAGACAGGGTTCCCCCATGTTGGTCACACTGGTATCAAACTCCAGACCTCAGGTTATCCATCCACCTTGGCCTCCCAAAGTGCTAGGATTACAGGCATGAGCCAGTGCGCCTGGCCTTTTAAAAATTTTATTTATTTATTTTTATTTATATTTTTTGAGACAGGGTCTCACTCTGTTGGCGAGGCTGGAGTGTAGTGGCATGATCTTAGCTCACTGCAACTTCTGCATCACTTGGGTTCAAGTGATTCTCCCAACTCAGCCTCCAGAGGAGATGGGACTACAGTCTCACACCACCACACCTGGCTAATTTTTGTATTTTCAGTGGAGATGGGGTTTCGCCATATTGGCCAGGCTGGTCTCAAACTCCTGACATCATGTTACCTGCCTGCCTAGGTCTCCCAAAGTGCTGGGATTACAGGTGTGAGCCACCACACCCAACCAGGACTACTCTTCCTGGGAATGCTGGGACCAAGGCATACTCTCTTGTTTCAGATGGTATGGCATGCAGATATAAATATGGGAACTGTTAAAATTATTCAGCTCACACATACAGGAGAGCAGAGCCAAGAGAACTGCAGAGAAATAGAACTGGATTCCTGATGACAGGAATCTTTCAGTTAATCCATATTTAACGCCTGCACTATTTCTGGGCTTTCTGATTACATGAATTTACTGTTTAATCTCTTTATCAAAAAACTATTTATTGTTTAGTCTCTTTATTGTTTAACCCCATCTGAATAGGGTTTTCTGTCACTTGCAACTGGAAGTATCCTAAATGACAAAAAGGTAAATGTGGGCGAGGCATTACGGCTAAGCCTGTAATCCTAGCACTTTGGGAGGCCAAGGTGGGAGGATCACTTGAGGCCAGGAGTTCAAGACCAGCCTGGGCAACATGGTGAGGCCCCATTTCTACAGAAATTTTAAAAAATTAGCCAGGCATGGTAGTGCATGCCTATAGCCCCAGCTACTTGGGAGACTAAGGTGGGAGGATCACTTAAGCCTAGGAGGTCAAGGCTGCAGTGAGCTGTGTTCCCACCACTGTATTCCAGCCTGAGCAACAGAGCAAGACTCTGCCTCAAAAACAAAATAAAAAATAAGGTGTATGTGAAGTAAGTTTCAAAAGATGGAGAAATATAATTTGATGAATGAGAAGTAGTAATATAGTAAAATAAATTATAATAACATAAAAAGGCAAGAAAAGAACAGATAGTGAAAAGAACTGTGTGAGAAGAGATGAGGGAAGATTCACGTAAAAGAAATGAATTATGTGTAAAGATATTTCTGCTTTCTTTTTTTTTTTTTTTTTTAAGATGAAGTCTTGTTCTGTCACCCAGGCTGGAGTGCAATGGTGCAATTTTGGCTTACTGCAGCCTCCACTCGATTCTCCTGCCTCAGCCTCCTGAGTAGCTGAGAGTACAGGTGCATGCCACCACACCCAGCTGAGTTTTTGTATTTTCAGTAGAGACAAGGTTTCACCATGTTGGCCAAGCTTGTTTCGAACTCCTGACCTCAAATGATCCACACGCCATGGCCTTCCAAAGTGCTGGGATTACAGGCATGAGCACTGTGCCTGGCCAAGGTATTTCTGCTTTCAACATGCTTACCTGTTCAAGACTCCACTGGAAACTAGAGCTTCTTTGGGATGGAAATATTTATGATATACAGTTCTAACCACAGCATCTACGAGGGAAAAAGAGAAGGAGGCATATTTTGGGTTAGAAATAAGTTTGATATTATAGACTCATACCGATTGTGACCCGAAAGGCACCCTGGAACTCAGTTCCAATTCACCTCACTTTATAAATGGAAGTAGCCCAAGCCCAGGAGGCTCAGAATGCAGATGAGAATGGAACATTAAAACTTGCACACTCGGGCAGGGCGCGGTGGCTCATGCTTGTAATCCCAGCACTTTCGGAGGCTGAGGCAGGTGGATCACGAGGTCAAGAGATCGAGACCATCCTGGTCAACATGGTGAAACCCCGTCTCTACTAAAAATACAGAAAATTAGCTGGGCATGGTGGTGCGTGCCTGTAATCCCAGCTACTCAGGAGGCTGGGGCAGCAGAATTGCCTGAACCCAGGAGGCAGAGGTTGCGGTGAGCTGAGATCGCGCCACTGCACTCCAGCCTGGGTAACAAGAGCAAAACTCCGTTTCAAAAAAAAAAACATGCACACTCAGCCCAGTGCTTTTTCCATTATGCCACTGGACCTAGAGGGCTATGATATCAGATAATAAATAGAAAATTACTGTGTCTACTGAAAATAATAAGTTACCATTATTAACCATGATTCCATATTCTTCTAGTAAAAAGTTAATATTGGTGTCAAATCTGGATTCTCCACCTTCTCCTAGCATCACAAGGATATCTCCACCGCTGTCAAGGTATTTCTTCAGGATTTCAAACTACACAAAGGAAAAAAGCAATCCGTGAATATGCTCAAAAGACTTTTGCCCAACATACCATGAATAAGACCTTAACTAGATGAAAAATGAATACCTCAAATCTATAAGGCATTTACATATAAATACATACAAGAGAAAATGTACTTTTTTTTTTTTTTTGAGACAGAGTCTAGCTCTGTCACCCAGGCTTGGGTGATCTTGGCTCACTGCAACCTCCGCCTCTCAGGCTCAAGCGATTCTCCTGCCTCAGCTTCCCAAGTAGCTGAGACTGTACAGATGCATGCCACCACACCCAGTTAATTTTTGTATTTTTAGTAGAGACAGGGTTTTACCATCTTGGCCAGGATAGTCTCGATCTCTTGATCTTGTGATCCACCTGCCTCGGCCTCCCAAAGTGCTGGGATTACAGTCATGAGCCACTGCGCCCAGCCAAAATGTGCTCTCTATGTATGATCTCCAAGCTTGTCTCTGAGCATAAAGCTCCAAAATTCTCAAACTAAATAACAGTTTCAAAGCTATCTAGACAAAAAGTGAAAAACTTTACTGAAGGAAGCTCACAGTTCTCCATTCGGCAGCACCCCTGGTCTTCACTCTACCAGATGCCAGCTGTACCTATTTTCCCCTGACAACCAAAAATGTCTCTTGAGATTGCCATATGTTCCCTCAGGAGAAGAAGAAACAAAATCACCCCTGGTTAAGAACCACTGATTTAGACAATGCCTTCGCTTGACTGCCCACAGATGATATCAGGATGAAGGCATTTCATACAACACCTTGGAGGAATTCTGTTCAAGGTCAATGACCAAGCCATAAAGAGAAATGCATGTTTTCTTCTTATCTCCTGGAAGCTCTCTCGTTTTCACAGAGCTGGGGATGGGAGAAAAATCTAGGGTTCATCTTGCTGGTCTAGCCTGAGAAAATCTGTGGTGGGTGGTCGAGACAAATAGTTTCTCAACTTTTTTCATCAAGTACTCCAGCAGAAAAAAATATGAACATGTTTATACATACATCCAATATATATGTATCTCTATATAAAATATGTACCTTATATTATAATTTAAAACAACTCCCAAAAAGGAAATGTTTTAAAGGTAACAAAAAAATGAATAGGGTCAGGTGCAGTGGCTCATGCCCGTAATCCCAGCACTTTGGGAGGCCAAGGAGGGTGGATCACAAGGTCAACAGATCAAGACCAACCTGGCCAACACGGTGAAACCCCATCTCTACTTAAAAAAAAATACAAAAATTAGCTGGGCTTAGTGGTGCACACCTGTAGTGCCAGCTACTTGGGAGGCTGAGGCAGGAGAATCGCTCGAACCCGGGAGGTAGAGGTTGCAGTGAGCCAAGATCACACCACTGCACTCCAACCTGGGCAACAAGAGCAAAAACTCTGTCTCAGAACAAAAAAATATATATATATGAATAATAAACGTAATTTCTTTCTGGTACCCCATTGATTCATCACATGTATCCTCCTTTGGAAACTACTACCCATACTAGCTTTGCCACAGCATAGCCCTCTTGCTCTTGCATGCGCCCTGAATTTTCCTCTCCTCCTGCCTTCCCCACATTGTAGAAAACAAATGAATCTTCCGAGGCCAAAGGGGGCAGATCACCTGAGGTTAGGAATTTGAGACCAGCCTGGCCAACGTGCTGAAACCTTGTCTCTACTAAAAATACAAAAATTAGCCAGGCGTGGTGGTGCATGCCTATGGTCTGAGCTACTCGGGAGACTGAGGCAGGAGAATTGCTTAAATCCAGGAGGCAAAGGTTGCAGCAAGCCGAGATAGCACCACTGCATACCAGCCTGGGTGACAGAGCAAGATTCCATCCCAAAAACAAAGCAAAATAAAACAAACAAAACAAAACAAAAATGAATCAATTATTTCAAAATCAAAATTAAGGCGGGGTGCAGTGGCTTACTCCTGTAATCCCAACACTTTGGGAGGCTAAAGTGGGTGGATCACTTGAGGTCAGGACCTAAAGACCAGCGTGGCCAACAAGGTGAAACCTCATCTCTACTAAAAATACAAAAAATAGCTGGAGGTAGTGGAAGATGCCTGTAATCCCAGCTACTCGGGAGGCTGCGGCAGAAGAATCAGTTGAACCTGGGAGGTGGAGGTTGCAGTGAGCCGAGACTGTGCCAGTGTACTCCAGCCTGGGTGACAGAGCAAGATTCTGTCTCAAAAAAAACATTAAAAAAAAAAAAAAAAAATTAGCTCAAAGGCCATTTCCTCTGGGCCCTTTAATCCAATGCCTCTTTTCTGTGCTTCTGTAGAAATGTGGAACTTAGAACATTGATCATTATTGATAAATGGTCCATTTGTTTGATTTCCCCTAGAATATCAGTTCCTTGAGAGGGAAGACTATATGCTATTTGACTTTGATCCCTAGCATTAGTCCTAGGACTTGGCACACAACTAGGTACATAACAGATCCTTAATAAATATTTTTTGGAACAACAGAAAAACAAATGAAATATAACTGCACGGATCCTGGACCCTGAACAACAGGCTGAATCTCTCCCTAAATCCCATCTTCCTTTTGATTTCCTCTCGAACTCCTCTTCCCAGACAGCCCTAAATATATGCTATGTTCTATGACTGCTAATAGAAAGCCAGGTCTAGTTTGCAACATCTATTCTCAGAACATAGCTTTTGCTTGGGAAATTCTACTGGGACTCGGTATTTATGATTATGTGGTTCTGGGATTTGTCCTTGTTGTCTAAATGCAATGAATATACAATAGGTATTGATATCTACTGTGTCCTATTGGCCATCTGGCATTTTAAGAAAAAGATACATGAAGGATGTGGTGTCCAGTAACACAGTTGGGCAAAGGTTAAAGGGGCTTCCACAAATTATGACCCAGGTTCCACCTATGCATGTGAGACCCATCTAACCAAAGAATAGATATTTGGTACAAATTGGAGGTTTCTTACTTCTTGATGGCAAAAACAAGAAGAAAGATTAAATTTGTAGACTTAAATTTTAGAAATTGGCTTTGAATACATTCACACTGTTAAGTTTTACAATGTGGCAGCAAATGTGAGCTATTTCATGTAACTGATACTGGATGGTCCAGGCCAGTGGCTCTCAGTGTCGGGAATTAAACTATCTAGCATGTATTTTGGATTACCATAATATTAATATGGTAAAATATTAATGCCATAATGTTAATGCTTAAGGACATTTTAGTGGGTAAAGGGCAGGGAAGTTAAGGCCTGCAATGTTCAGACCAGTCCAACATAGTAAAGAACTGTTCCACAACATTTGAGTATCTTCTCAGTCACGTATGTTTAAAAAAGAAAAGCAAGCAAACAAAAGAAACTTAGCCTAGAATCTAACTAAATTGATTGATTTATTTTTTTTTGAGATGAAGTCTCGCTCTGTCACCCAGGCTGCAATGGCTCACTCTCAGCTCTCTGAAACCTTCACTCCCCAGGTTCAAGCGATTCTCTTGCCTCAGACTCCTGAGTAGCTGTGACTACAGGCGCCTGCCACCACCTCCGGCTAATTTTCGTATTTTTAGCAGAGACAGAGTTTCACCATGTTGGCCAGGCTGGTCTCAAACTCCTGACCTCAGGTGATCCGTCTGCCTTGGCCTCCCAAGCTGCTGGGATTACAGGCGTGAGCTACCACACTCAGCCTAAATTATATATAAATTTTATAAAGTATTTTTTGCACGATTTAATATACTGAATTTGCAGATACCCAACTACCATGTAAACTGAGAAAAGAATTACACTCTTTTTATTAATAGAACTTTACCAAGAGTTAGTATTTTGGAAAAATCACATCACTGACAGCAACACAGCTCATAATTTGAATTGCCAATTCATCACTTCCACCAGTCTGCATCTGTATCTAACCCATTCATGGGAGTTCTATATATTTATTAAACATTTATTTCAAAATGCCAAACATAAAGAAGTGTTCTAATGCATGTATGCCCAAGTATTAACAAACTTAAATACATATATTCTTCTAGTGTATATATGCCTAAACATTAGGTTTAAAATACATGTATTCTTTTATAAATCATCCTTTAATTTCTGAATATTAAAGTTAGGATGTTATGTTGCCTTTTTAAAAAATGGTGGTGGGTTAGATTATCTTAGCATTTCAATTCAGGGTAATAAAGGTGGAATCTGTAATACAGGTGGACGCTGGTCTGTCAGGGTTGGAAAATACTCATCTCAGCTACGTGGTTACCTGGTGGTAACTGAATACCACCACATGCTAGTGTGATGAGTTAATGTAGTTGAGGTGGAAATAGGGGGAGACTTTTCAGCCTAGTTTCTAGCCTGATACTAGCATCTACTATCAGACATATGATGTCTGTCCTATCACAGAAGCTTCTGGAAGCCAACATGAAAAAGGCACCTAGTCGTGTCTGGTGGCACATGCCTGTAGTCCCAGCTACTCAGGAGGCTGAGGCAGGAGAATCACTTGCACCCAGGAGGCACAGGTTGCAGTGAGCCGAGATCACGCCATTGCACTTCAGCCTGGGCAACAAGAGTGAAACTCTATCTCAAAAAAAAAAAGAAAAAGGCATCACACAGCTTTCCAGGGTTAACAGTCTAGGAGGCCAGCAGCGATGACAAAAGCAGTGATCTCACCAGGATGAGCCCATTGGAAGAACAGGAACACAAGGGAATGCTGGTTCCTAGAAAAAAAGCCAAAGGCTTTTCTTCCCACCCCACTCCAACTCTAAAGAGAAGGCGTGGTGTCAGGGACTGGTCTGGGAGGTTTTATTAGGCTAAATTACATCACACTTGCCTCTTGAAGGACTCGTGTCTCTTGGATGTAACAGCCTTCCATCCCTGGAAGCCCAAACTAAGGCTTGGGCTGGCACCCATCTCCACTTGGAAAAAGGCCCAGTCACCAGGTTCTGACCTTCTCTCCGGATGCCCCTCCGTTTCTGAGGCTGGTTGGTCCCTGGCAAACACCAGGTCAACTCTCTCTTTGGCTTCACCAGGTAGATAGGGACATGGAGCCAAAGCCCAACAAGTAATAAATTGTTGCTATGCAGGCCACTGCCATCGGTGTGTACATTTCCCTCAGGGTCTCAGTGGGTAGGAGTCGCTGGTCACCTCCACATTCCCAAGAGTAATTCCTACTCATTCTGCCAATTAACCTGATCAAGGAATCATCTCTCTCTCCATGCCATTCCCAGCAGAGGTCACCTTGCAATCAAATTGAGAAACAAAGGACACTAGAATTGCTCTGCAGTGGACCTCTTCCCCATGACACCACCCAGAGTAACAGCAGGAGACCTTGGCCTGCCTCAATCTAAGGACCACATTGGCCTTGCCCTGCCTCAAACTCCCTACTCCCCATATTCTCTCTGAGCACAAAGGTACTTCTCATGTCTCCGTAAAATGGCTCTTTCTGTGTTCTGGGTTTTTTGTTTTATTGACTGTGAAAAAACACACACAATCTTTCCTAAATTTACCATCTTAACCATTCTGAAGTATTTAGTTCAGCAGTATTTTTTTTTTTTTTTAGACAGGGTCTCACTCTGTTGCCCAGGCTGCAGTGCAGTGGTGCGATCTCAGCTCACTGCAACCTCTGCCTCTTGGGTTCAAGCAATTCTCCTGCCTCAACCACCCAAGTACCTGGGAGTACAGGCATGTGCCACTGTGCCCAGCTAATTTTTGTATTTTTAGTAGAGAGAGGGTTTTACCATGTTGGCCAGGCTGGTCTCGAACTCCTGGCCTCAAGTGATCTACCCGCCTCCACCTCCCAAAGTGCTGGGATTATAGGTGTGAGCCACCACGCCTGGCCTAGTTCAGCAATATTAAATATACTCACACTGTTGGGCAACCAATCTCCAGAACTCTTTTCATCTTGCAAAACTTGAAACTCTGTACATATTAAACAGCAATTCTCCATTCCCCGATTCCCCCAGGCCCTGGCAACTACCACCATTCTATTTTCTGTCTCCATGAATTCGACTACTCTATATACCTCATGCTTGCATAACTGACACCACACAGTATTTGTCATTTTGTCTGCCTTATTTTCATTTGGCATAATGTCCTCAAGGTTGATCCATGTTGTAGTATGTATCAGAATTACTTTCCTATTTAAGACTAAATAATATTCCATCGCATGTATGTACCATATCTTCTCTATTCATCTGTCGATGGATACTTGGGCTATTTCCACCTTTTAGCTAATGTGAGGAGTGCTGCTTAGAAGACGAGTGTGCAACTATCTGTTTGAGATCCTATTTTCCATTCTTTTGGGCACATACCCAGAAGTGGAACTGCTAGAGCATATGGCAGGTTTGTTATTTTTTTTTTTTTGAGACAGAGTTTAGCTCTGTCATCCAGACTGGAGTGCAGTGGCCCAATTTCTGCTCACTGCAAACTCTGCTTCCCAAGTTCAAGCAAATCTCCTGCCTCAGCCTCCCGAGTAGCTGGGATTACAGGCACACACCACCACGCCTGGCTGATTTTTGTATTTTTAGTAGAGACGGGGTTTTGCCGTGTTGGCCAGGCTGGTCTCAAACTCCTGACCTCAAGTGATCTGCCCTTCTCAGTCTCCCAAAGTGCCGGGATTACAGTCATGAGCCACTGCACCCGGCCATCATATGGCAATTTTGGGGTTAAGTTTTGAGGAACTGCCAGACTGTTTTTCATGGTGACTGTACATTTTATATTCCTACCATCAGTGTGGAAGGGTTCCAATAACTTCCTATTCTTACCAATACTGTCATTTGAATTCTGGGCCTTATATTTATCATTTTTTATCCATTCCACGACTTAGAATAGTAAACATCTTTATTTTAAATGGAATTTTCCTATTTTCAAAGTAAAAATATGGCAAAAAAGTGTGGCTAATATTTAATTAACCTACACTATGCATTTGGCCTACACAATGTGTTTTACATGGAGTATCTCAGTTAATCATCACAACTTTATGATGAAAAGAGAGATGAAGTAACTACCTAAGGCCACACATAAGTGGTGAAGGGGGATTCAAATCCAGGATTTCGGAGCCCAGCCTCCTAATCATTTCACCATTATTTCTTCTATAATGGCTATTTCTTTTTTTTTTTNGGGTTCAGGCAATTCTCCTGCCTCAGCCTCCTGAGTAGCTGGGATTACAGGCACACGCCACCATGCCCAGCTAATTTTTTGTATTTTTAGTAGAGACGGGGTTTCACCATGTTGCCCAGGATGGTCTCGATCTCTTGACCTCGTGATCCACCCGCCTCGGCCTCCCAAAGTGCTGGGATTACAGGCTTGAGCCACCGCGCCAGGCTAAAAATTTATTCTTATTACCATTTGAGATAAGAGTCCCACTATGTCACCCAGGTTGGAGTGCAGTGGTATAATCACAACTCATTATAGCCTTGATCTCCTGGGCTCAAGAGATCATTCCACCTCAGCCTCTTGAGTAGCTGGGACTACAGGCACGCACCACAATGTCCATCCAGCTAATTTTTAAATTTTTTGTAGAAATGGGGTCTCACTATGTTGCCCAAGCTGGTCTTGAACTCCTGGCCTCAAGTGATCCTCCTACCTCAACCTCCCAAAGTGCTGGTACAAGTATGAGCCACCGCACCCAGTTGGGCTTTATATTTTTCTAATTGATCATTAAACAAACATTTTCATAAGTTTATTTGGCTTCTGGTAGTTTTTTGGTTTGGTTGAATTTTGCAGGACATATAGATTTAAAATGTTAATGGAGTTAAAAGTATTTGTCTTTTCCTTTCTGGCTTCTGGATTACATGACACATTTAGAAGAGTTTCTGTTATTCTAAGATTATAAATAAATTCAACAATGCTTACTTTCAGCACTTTGCGATGTAATTTTTTTGGTTGAGACAGAGTCTGCTCTGTTGCCCAGGCTGGAGTGCAGTGACACAGATCTAGACTCACCACAACCTCGGCCTCTCAGGTTCAAGAGATTCTCGTGCCTCAGCCTCCTGAGTGACTGGGACAAGTGGCCACCACACCCGGCTAATTTGTGCTGTAATTTTTTTTAACATCTAAATTTTAGTCCGTTTGGAAATTACTGTGGTGCTCAAAATGGGCTTCATTCCATTTTTTTTTTTTTTCGCTTCCTCCCTCCCTCCCTTCCTTCCTTCCTTCCTTCCTTCCATCCTTTTTTTTTTTTTTTTTTTAATTTTCAAGGCATAGTCTCACTCTGTCACCCACGCTGGAGTGCACTGGCAATCTTGGCTCACCGCAACCTCCGCCTTCCAGGTGCAAGCGGGAGAATTCCTGGCTCAGCCTTCCCAGTAGCTGGGATTACAGGTGCGTGCCATAGCAGAGACAGGGTTTCACCATGTTGGCCATGGTGGTCTGTAACTCCCGACCTCAAGTGATTCACTCCCTTCAGCCTTCTAAAGTCCTGGGATTACAGGTGTGAGCCATCGCACTCAGCTGGTTTAATTATTTTCTAAATTACTAAAAAGCTGCCCGACTGCAATCTATCTTTTCAATACTGATTTGAAATACGGTACCACTTTGCCTATATAATAAATCCTATCTATATCTGGCTCTTATTCTGAGTTCTAATATATTCTCTCTGCCTGTAAGCTCCTGCTGAGTTCCATACTGACTTTTTTTTTTTTTTTTTTTTTTTTTTTTCTCCTTTACTTTTTTTTTTTTTTTTTTTTTTTTTTTTTTTTTTGACAGAGTCTCCTCTGTTGCCCAGACTGGAGTGCACATGATCTCGGCTCACTGCAGCCTTCACTTCCTAGTTTCAAGTGATTCTCATGCCTCAGCCTCCTGAGTAGCTGGGAATTATAGGCATGTACCATCACACCTGGTTAATTTTTGTATTTTCAGTAGAGATGAGGTTTTGCCATATTGGCCAGGCTGGTTTCGAACTCTTAACCTCAGGTGATCTGCCTGCCTCAGACTCCCAAAGTGCTGGGATTACAAGCATGAGCCACCGTGCCTTGACCAAGAGATGCTTTAATAAGAATCTATTTCTGAATAATCTTTAAATTGAGCTTCTCCCACCTAAACAATCTATGTTACATAAAAAAACAAAGACTTCTCAGCTTTATCAGCAGGGCAATATCACTTAGAAGGGAAAATAATATACATGGTGAGTCACCTCTGAATCTTCCAATTACTCCGAAGTTTTTTCTGCATGGATTTATAGCCATTGTTGGTGGTAAATATCTCCTTTTTGTAGGCATTGAAAAGAATGGTGCTCCGCAGGTCTTTCTCCATGGTTACCTTTATGGAAGAAAGATGGAATCAGAAAATCAATAAACAATATTCCAAAGACCCTAAAAGTAATAAATAGTTGCTTTCTACTTCTAATTTTTCAAGAAAGGGTATACAACTGAAACCTATCTATGAAACTCCTATAGTTCTCAAAGGTTGGGTGAAATGCAAAAGCATAGCACAGAAACCTAAGACCAAACCAAACTCAGACCTCCCCCACTGGGTTTTGTTTTCTGCCTCTTGCCCAGGCCCTCCCAACAACCTACACCTATGGCCCTGCCCTGCCATCTCCCTGCTCTTTTGTCCCAAGACCATGTTTCCAACCTGATTCATCACTGCTAACTACTATTAATTATGGGGTATAGTCTTGTAGATTCTTTATATACATATATATATATATACACACACACACACACACATATATATATATATACATATATATATATATACACACACACACACACACATATATATATATATACATATATATATATACACACACACACACACACACACATATTTTTTTTTGAGACAGAGTCTCACTCTGTTGCTCAGGCTAGAGGGTAGTGGTGCCATCTCAGCTCATTCAACCTCCACCTTCCAGATTCAAATGATTCTCCTGCTTCGGCCTCCTGAGTAGCTGGGACTACAGATACGTGCCACCACACTTGGCTAATTTTCTTTTTTTTAAAGATGGAGTTTCACCATGTTGGTCAGGCTGGTCTTGAACTCCCGACCTCAGGTGATCCGCCCACCTTGGCCTCCAAAGTGCTTGGATTACAGGCGTGAGCCACCACGCCCAGCCCTAATTTTTTATTTTTAGTAGAGACAGAGTTTCTCCATGTTGGCCAGGCTGGTCTCAAACTCCTGACCTCAGGTGAACCACCTGCCTCAGCCTCCCAAAGTGCTGGGGTTACAGGCGTGAGCCACTGCTCCCAGCCTTTATACATATATTAACTTACAGTTTTATGAAATAGAATCTTACCATATGCATTATTCTGAAACATACTTTTTTCACCTAATCTTGTATATTTGACATCTTTCTATGTCAGTACACATGGATCTACCATATTCCTTTAAACAGCTATACAGGGCCAGATGTAGTGGCTCACGCCTGGAATTCCAGCACTTTGGGAGTCTGAGGTGGGACGATC
>NW_016107456.1:3556586-3559089 GCF_001604975.1 Cebus imitator
AAATAGAAAATAAAAGATCACGTATCTGATACTAGATGACATATGTCAATAAATAGCTTATACACATTTATAAAAATCTAGATAGTGAACATGTATAAAAAAAAAAAAAAAAAAAGACTTTACGATGCCTCGTCCGATGCTCTTTCATAGTCAACGGAACGACTGAACACCCGCGCCACAAGAGGCGGTAGAGATGGGCGCCCAACCGGAGCGCCAGGACCCCGGCCTACGTCCGCGCCCTCAGTTTACTTCACCCCAGTGGACCCTGGATGTTTCATGACCGGCCCAGCGGCCTCGAAGAGTGTGGCGAGGCCCTTGCCAGCTCCCAGGCCGCCCCAAAGCCCCAGCCGGCCCACCACGGTTGGAGCGCTTTACCTGAGGCCCAAGCCAGCTCCCAGGCCGCCCCAACGCCCGAGCCGGCCCACCACGGTTGGAGCGCTTTACCTGAGGCCCAGGGACCCCCTTCACCTGACGCCACCCAGCAGCCCGCGGCCAGGTATCCAAGGCCGCATAGTAACCGGGGAGGCGCGGCGGCGCGCTGGGAAGGCGTGGCCCAGGACGCGGCGCTACCTCCGGTCGACGTGATGACGACAGCACGGGAGGCGCCTCTCCGTCGCGGGCGTCATGGGTATTGGAAGGAGCCTGGCTGATGTGGGACTGTGCCATTTGGTGCATGAGGGGTAAATCCAAACACAACGAGAATTAACTTTTTTTTCCACCCCGCTCCCTCCAGAGAATTAACTTTTCACCAAAAATCAACCCACTGAATTTTGTTATTTAATATCAATTTTGACTAAAGACTAATAACAGTAGGACCCAAGGGCCCAAACTTCGCTCCACCCGCAGGTAGCAGAATACTGAAGGCTTCCGGGGGCGGTTGGAGGACGCACCCCCACGATTCCCAAGGTGCTGGCGTAGAGCGGAGCCGGGCGGGGGCGGAGCCCGGTGGAGGGCGGGGCCGGACTTTTAGGAACTACTTACCGGAAAAGGGTGGGCAGGTTTAGTGTTGAGACTAATAACACCGGATAATTCTATTTTATTAACCCCGTATCTTCGCTGGCCATGTTACCAGATCTGAGCGCCAGCGCGGATGGCGATGAGCCCGCCGCCCTTTGAGTGGGGAGTTAGAACTTGAACAGATTCTACAAAAATGTGAAAACTATTTACTGTATTAGGGAGTCTGACGACTAAACTGGTCAAAAAGGCGCCCCCCATGAGCAGATTATCTGAAGAAAGAGTGGCATTCATTAAGGCGAGGGCTGGGGAAGGGCGTTCCGGGCAGAAAGAACTGCTTGTGCAAAGAGCATCACCAACCAATACAAATTGCCCTGCCATCACCATGAAGGTGGGAAGCGGAAGCCAGAACCACCAACAGGCCTCCCGGTTCCCCAGGAAAGCGCCCTGTGCCTGCCTTGAGAGGTGTGTGGATGTGTGAACAACGCTGCAGCAATCTGGAAGACTCACACTGATGAGTGCAGAGAGCTCTGACAGTTTTTGTTTTGTTTTGTTTTTTGAGGTAGAGTCTCAGTCACCCAGGCTGGAGTGCAGTGGCGTGGTCTCGGCCCACTGCAACCTCCGCGTCCTGGGTTCAAGCGATCCTCTCGCCTCAGCCTCCTGAGTAGCTGGGACTACAGGCGCCCGCCACTACACCCGGCTAATTTTTGTCTTTTTAGTAGAGATGGGGTTTCACTATGTTGACCAGGCTGGTCTCAAACTCCTGACCTCGTGATCCGCCCGCCTTGGCCTCCCAAAGTGCTGGGATTACAGGCATGAGCCACCGTGCCCGGCTTCTGACAGTTTTTATTTACATTTATGTTTGTCTTCGAGTTTAGAATATTAAAACACACACAATTTGTGTTGCTTTCCACAATTTTAAAAGTGGAGACAAGTTGGGCGCAGGGGCACTCTCCTGTAATCCCAGCACTTTGGGAGGCCGAGGCAGGTGGCTCTCTTAAGCCCAGGTGTTCAAGACCGGCCTGGCAACATGGCGAAACGTGGTCGCTACTAAAAATACAAAAAATTAGCTGGGCATGGTGGCGTCCACCTGTAGTCCCAGCTGCTTGAGAGGCTGAGGTGGAAGGGTTGATTGATCCCCGGAGGTCGAGGCTGCAGTGAGCCGTCATCGTGCCACTGAACTCTTCTAGCCTAGGCAACCTAGTAAGACATTGTCTTAAAAAAAAGATAAAGAAAGTGGAGAAGAAAATAATTTGAGAATTCTCTTTGGTCAGATGAAGTGGCTCACTCCCAGCATTTTAGGAGGCTGAAGTGGGAGGGCTGCTTGAGACCAGGAGTTTGAGACCAGCCTGGGTAACATAGTGAGACCTTTTCTCTACAATAATAATGGTAATAATAAAAAAAAGAAAATTAGCCAGGCACGGTGGCACACACCTGTAGTCTTAGCTGCTTGGGAGGCTGAGGTGGGAAGATTGCTGGAGCCCAGGAGTTTGCAGTGAGCCATGATCACTCCACTGCACCCCAGCCTAGGCAACAGAGTGAGACTCTG
>NW_016107456.1:3560209-3562435 GCF_001604975.1 Cebus imitator
TTCCCACCACCAGGCCCAGCTAATTTTTGTATTATTAGTAGAGACAGGGTTTCACCATGTTGGCCAGGCTGGTCTCAAACTCGACCTCTTGATCCGCCCACCTTGGCCTCCTAAAGTGCTGGGATTACAGGTGTGAGCCACCACTCTGGCCCAAAGTTAATAATTTCTAAATGCTGGCTTGTAGTGAGGATTGTAGATCATGCATATAAAACTTGGAATTTGCTCAGTAAACATAGGTTGTAGTGTGATCCATTCAACAGCATAGTTTTTCTTCATTTTTATTTTTTATCCTGATGAAAACAATTGTGCTTTTACAATCTCAGAAAAGATAGAACCATTATGTGTTTCACCATCCATAGCTGATTGTGTGCTTCTGACACTACTATCACGTTTTTTATCATTATACTCTTGTTTTTTTGCTTGGGAAGTTGGGATTTTGACCTCTCCCTCATCTTGTTCCACATTTGCCAATTAACTGGCTCTATTAAGATGGAAATCAGTGTGTTTCTTTCAGAGTTCTTAGCACATGTGGAAGCTTAACATGAACTCTTCCTGACCCAGTTTTGATCTTTAATAGGTCAGTGTCATTGGTGTTTTTTCCACGGCCTCCCAGACTTGTCCTCCATGATTCCTGGGGCAGGGGGCTGGGTGGGTGACAGGACTTGAGGAAGGGAAAGAGTGGGATTGAATTAAGAGGAAAAGGCAATAAAATCACAAGCACATACTAATCCAAGAGAGTTCCTTCCCTAGTCCCCTAACCAAAAAGCCAGTAAGGCCATCCAGGAGTATGAATCATACATTTGTAAAAACAAACCACTTTTCTGCTGAAGTAAGGAAGCACAATCCATCCCTAAGTGCAGGGTGTCCTGAATTTATGAGGTGTCAGAGCTCATGTTCTGTCTGATCAGAATTACCTTTAGAAATGACTAATCTGAACATATGGCGCTCCATGGTGGCCAGGAAGCTCTAGGCATCAAGTCTGCAGCAGCCTCCAGCTCTGTCCAGCTCTGTCCAGCTCTGAGCTCCCCCATGTGAGGTGGAACATGGCATGAACCTGACAGCCAGGCTCAGACCAGAGTGACATCCCGTTGAATGTCTCTGCTTCAAGACTTCATTTCTCATGCTTGGCTTATTCCAGCCAACTTTTGACTTAGCTCCTCACTAGAGATTTTGGCAGTTATTCTGCCTGGACCTAACAGCCAGAGTGAGGAGCAGACCAGCACAAAGGTTCAATGTGAGAGCCTTAGAGCCAGCTTATAGGGCTCCAAGTCCCAGCTCTGGCCCTTATTAGCTTTGTGACCTTCAGGCAAGGAACAACTTCTCTGACTCTGTATTGTCATTGGTAAAAAGGGGATAGTATTAATTCCTACCCCAGGGTTGTTTGGATGGAAAATTTGTAACAGACATGAAAGAGTCTAGCACAGCAACTAGCCCAGCATAGGCAGGTGCTCTAAAGCTAACTTTGGCCAACTAAACAAAAAAGGAGTGTGTTAAAAAGGATCAGAAGTTCTCAGATTATTTGGAAAGCTACAAGACTTGAGCCTTGTCTGGACACAGTGGCTCACGCCTGTAGTCTCAGCACTTTGGGAGGCTAAGGTGGGAAGATCACTTGAGGTAAGGAGTTGGAGAACAGCCTGGTTAAAACAGTGAAACCCTGTCTCTACTAAGGATATAAAAAATTAGTTGGATGTGGTGGCGCACACCTGTAGTTTCACCTACTCGGGAGGCTGAGGCAGAATTGCTTGAACCCAGAAGGCGAAGGTTGCAGTGAGCCGAGATTGCACTGCTGCCTGGGCAACAAGAGTGAAACCCCATCTCAAAAAAAAAAAAAAAAAAAAAAAAAAAAAAAATTAGCCGGATGTAGTGTCTGGTGCCTGTGATCCCAGCTGCTTGGGAGGCAAAGGCAGGAGAATTGCTGGTACCCAGGAGGCAGAGGTTGCTGTGAGCCAAGATGGCGCCATTGCACTCCAGCCTGGGTAACAAGAGCATAACTCTGTCCCCACGCACCCCCCCCCAAAAAAGTAAGAGTTTTAAAATCAGCTGTCACCGAGTTCAATTCCTTGCTGTGACTTGTAACAGCTGGGTGACCTTGGGCAATTTTTATAATCTCTGAGCAAAGGTATCCTGTCTGTAAAGTGAAGTTAATAATTTTTTTTTTTTTTTGAGACAGAGTCTTGGCCAGGCATGGTGGCTCATGCCTGTAATCCAAGCATTTTGGAGGCCAAG
>NW_016107456.1:3562935-3567104 GCF_001604975.1 Cebus imitator
AAAAAAAAAAAAAAAAAAAAAAAGAGTGCTGGCTGCCTACCCAACATTCTCCCCTTCTCCCTTAGTGTCAGAACCCCTTTGTTATTAAGGGTAGATACGTATCCAGCAAATAAGCCACATCTCCCAGCCTCCATTCCAGGTAGGGGAGGGTGGTTGCTGAGATGGAAGCAGAAGTCATTGGGTAGGGCTTTTGGGGAAAGCTATTTAAAAGTGCCCTTTTGGCTGAGTGTGGTGGCTCATGCCTGTAATCCCAGCACTTTGGGAGGCCGAGGTGAGCGGATCACGAGGTCAAGTAATTGAGACCATCCTAGCCAACATGGTGAAACCCTGTTTCTACTAAAAATACAAAAATTAGCTGGGCATGGTGGCGCACGCCTGCAGTCCCAGCTACTTGGGAGGCTGAGGCAAGAGAATTGCTTGAACCTGGGAGGTGGACGTTGCAGTGAGCCGAGATGGCGCCACTGCACTCCAGCCTGGGGGACAGGGCAAGACTCCGTCTCAAAAAAAAAGTGCCCATTTGCTCTTCTCCCCTTTCTTCTGTTTTCCCTTCCTCAAACACAAAATTGGCAGCTAGAGTGCCAATAACCATATTGTAGCAAACCTAATATTGGAAACCATTTGTTAAGGATGGCAGAGCAGAAATACAGCATCTGAGAATCTGATGACCTGTCCTACTAGCCCTGGACCCCATAATACTATTTTTCTTTTATGTGGTGGAAAAAATAAACCTGCTTCTCATTTAAGCCATTGTTACTTTGAGTGGCTCTTCCTAGCAGCTGAAGGTAATTCCTTACTAATACCAGCCGGCCTCAGTAGTTTCACAGGTGCTTCTCTTCTAGCAATCCAAGACGTCATCCTCCTCTGGTGCATAAGAAAATCCCAGGAATGCAGTTGAGGCCCCAGAGCTGCTGGCCACAGTGTCAGGGATACAGCCAATGGACTTGGACACAGCTTCCTGGGTGAACTCTGGGTCAAAATGCTTCAAGTCAGCAGGTCCTGCCTGTCAATAAAAGCCAACGATGAGAAGACAACACCAGGGTCAGAGCTGCCAAAGGAGCCCAAATCCTCCAAGAGGGGTGTCAGGCCTCTCTGAGTGTATCATGCTACATAGTCATCCGTACTTAACTGTCACTTTCCTGTGCATTTACATTAATCATTTGATTCCTCTCACCCCCTGGCATTCTGCCTCAACACCAATCCTTAGATAAATCAGTTAATCAACATACACTTAGTGAATGCCTACCAGGCACTGTTTATGGCACTGGGAACACAGGAGAACAAGACAAAGTGAGCCCCTGCGTTCATGGAGCTTACATTGTGTAGGGGAGTAGGAGGATTGGTAATGAGCATGTTTACAAATAGATAACTTAGGATGGCTATAGGTCCTATGAAGAAGATAAAATAGGGTAATATGGCAGAGATTAACGGAGGCTGCTCTTGCTATTTTGGAGGAAGACCTGTGAGGGGATCACAGAAATGATCACAAACTCCCCACTTCCCATCCAGAGGTGGAATCTATTTCTCCGTTCCTTTAATAGAAGTTAGCCAAATGACTTGGTTAGGCCAACAGGACATTACCAAATATGACACAAGCGGAGGGTTAAAAAACGCAGGTCAGGAGTTGCTCTCTGGCTGTACTTCTAACCCTGAGGCCACCGTGTGAACAGTCCCAGACTAGCCTGCTGGAGCGTGAGAGGCTTCATGAAGAACTCCGTTGCCCTGGCTGCCTGCCAACTCAGGCATGTGAGTGAGGCAATTCTAGATCAACAACTGCCAACTGTCCTGCCAGCTGATCACAGACATGAGAGAGCTCCACAGAGACCAGCTGGCCTGGCCCAGACTTTAAAAACCACATAGAATCTGAACAAAAAAAATTTTTTTAAGAGACAAGGTCCTTTTTGCTCTGTTACCCAGGCTGGAGTGCACTGGCATGATCATAGCTCACTATAGCTTCAACATTCCAGACTCAAGTGATCCTCCCACCTCAGCCTCCTGAGAAGCTGGAACTACAGGCATGCAGTACCACACTGGGCTAATTTTCTATTTTTCTGTAAAGATGGAGTCTCGCCATGTTGCCCAGGCTGATCTTGAACTCCTGGCCTCAAGAGATGCTAATGCCTCAGCTTCCAAAAGTGCTGCGGTTACAGGTATGAGCCACCATCCCTGGCCAAGAGATCGTTGTTTTAAGCCACCTAGCTTTGAAGTGGCTTGTTATGCAGCAAGAGCTAACCAATACAGTCTCTCTGTGGAGGAGGCCCGGGTTTTATGAAGTAAGCAGGTAAGTAAGGAGAAGGGCTTGTAAATCTGCTTTAGTGTGCAGATTTGAGCACTGGATCAGATTGGATACACTTGGTCTGTGTAACCAAACAGATACAGTTTTCAGATTCTAAATAAGGCTACGAGACAAGGCAGTCCCAGCCCAGGACTCAGAGTTCCAAGAGCAGAATGTGCATCCTGACCTTAGAAGAAAATGATACTAAGGCAACTTACTCAAGGCCTCACAAGTATTAGGTGACAGAATCAGGCATACAGCTCCAGAGTGTCTCATTCTAAAGTCTATGCATCTCTGCCTAGTATTCCATGTCTGGTTCTCTCTCCAGGGTGTACACTTGACATTACCTTCACTGTCTTTTTAAAATCCCAAGGAAAAGAAGCTTTTCTGGTGCCTGACCTGAGTGTAACCTATCTGATCCAGTGCTCAAAGACACGTTCATGAATAGGTAATTCACCAAAGGAGAAATGTAGATGGTGAATTAACATTGGCAGTGTTTGGTATGCCGGCTGTTTTGATCGAAGAGGCTTGACACCTCACTTTACAGGTTGACAACACAATCTCACACGTCTACCTCAAATAGGACTCCTTTCATTCATACTGCCACTGCTAATTAACATTGTAAAACTAGCACTTTGGGAGACAGAGGCAGACAGATCACTTGAGGTCAGGAGTCCAGACTAGCCTAGCCAACATGGTGAAAACCCATCTCTACTAAAAACACAACAACAAAATTAGCCAAGTGTGGTGCTGAGCACCTGTAGCTACTCAGGAGGCTGGGGTATGAGAATTGCTTGAACCTGGAGAGGCAGGGGTTGCTGTGAGCTGAGATTGCGCCACTGCATTCCACCCTGGGCAACAGAACAAGATTCTATCTCAAAAAAATAAAAAAGCCAGGCGCAGTAGCTCAGGACTGTAATCCCAGCACTTTGGGAGGCTGAGGAGGGCAGATCATGAGGGCAAGAGATTGAGACCATGGTGAAACCCCGCCTCTAAAAAATAAATAAACAAATTAAAAAAATTAAAAAAGAACCTAAAAATGGCTGGGCTCGGTGGCTGATGCCTGTAATCCCAGCACTTCGGAGGCTGAGGTGGGTACATCACTTGGGGCCAGGAGTTCAAGACCAGCCTGGCCAAAATGGTGAAACCCTGTTTCTACTAAAAATGCAAATATTAGCCAGGCATGGTGGTACATGCCGATAATCCCAGCTGCTCAGGAGGCTGAGACATGAGACTTGCTTGATGTGAGATTGTGCACTTCAACCTGGGTGGCAGAGAAAGACTCTGTCTCAAAAAAAAAAAAAAAATCCAAAAATGTTAGCATTGACACTTCCCCATCTGGAGTCCATCTTAAGGAAATGACCAGAATTCTGGGTAAAGACATATACTTAAAGCTGTTCGTCAGCACATCATGATAAGAAAAAACATGGTAACAACCATATGATTGCCATTATGGGGGAGTAAACTATGCCACCAACATAAGATTGAAATATTATTCAGCCACTAAAAATTATATTTATGGCCGGGTGTGGTGGCTCATGCCTGTAATCCAAGCACTTTGGAGGCCAAGGTGGGCAGATCACCTGAGGTCAGGAGTTCAAGACCAGCCTGACCAACATGGTGAAACCTCGTCTTTATATTTAAAAAAAAAAAATTATATTTATAAAATTTTTGGCCGGGTGCGGTGGCTCAAGCCTGTAATCCCAGCACTTTGGGAGGCCGAGGCGGGTGGATCACGAGGTCAAGAGATCGAGACCAACCTGGTCAACATGGTGAAACCCCCGTCTCTACTAAAAATACAAAAAATTAGCTGGGCATGGTGGCGCGTGCCTGTAATCCCACCTACTCAGGAGACTGAGGCAGGAGAATTGCTTGAACCTGGGCGGCGGAGGTTGCG
>NW_016107456.1:3567464-3571293 GCF_001604975.1 Cebus imitator
AACACACACACACACACACACACACACACAGAAAAGTGACTGGAAGGAAATATGCCATTGGTTTTCCTTAAGTAGTGGCATAATAAGCATTTCTCTTCTGCTACTTTAAACTTTTCTGTTTTACATATTGTTTTTTCTTTACTTTTTCTTTTTTTGAGACAAAATTTCCTTCTGTTTCCCAGGCTGGAGTGCAATGGCACAATCTTGGCTCACTGTAACCCTCACCTCCCGGGTTCAAGTGATTCTCCCCTCCCGAGTAGCTGGGATTACAGGGGTGCACCACCACACCTAGCTAATTTTTGTATTTTTAGTAAAGATGGGGTTTCACTGTGTTGGCTACACTGGTCTTGAACTCCTGATCTCAAGTGATCCGCTGGCCTTGGCCTCCCAAATTGCTGAGATTACAGTCGTGAGTCACCACGCCTGGCCAGTGTTTTACATACTTTCTGTAAGAACATATGTCATTTTTATTACCAGGGAAAAGTCTACAAATAGGAAAAGATAAAATGTCTCTAAAGGGCTTGGCCCTGTGTGGGTGTGCTCCGTGACACACAGCACTTCACAAATTGTAAAAGGCTCTGCAGTGAGGATTATTTATTGGTGCTAAAGATAAAGGAGCAGCAACATGGCCCTTTATCCAAGAGCTGAACCTGCAGTCTGGACAAGTTCTGCCTCTAACTGACTGTGCAGCCTTGGACAAATGACTGAGCTTCCTGGACCCCCAATTTTCCCAACTAGATGAGGAGAGTTGGCACACACAGCAAGCTGCCCCAGCCTGGAAATCCAGAGTCTAGAATGCTGTGACCTCTTACCACATTTGGGTTGAAGGGTGGAGTTAGCCGCTTGTGGTACAGGTCGTCCCAGTTTATGGGGCTGAAGAATACATGGTTCTTAATCTCAAGCTGCAGGAAGTGCAGAAAGAAGGTGCTGGTTAGAAGCAGCGCTCCTGATGGGTGCTCTCCCCTCACCCCCACATCCTCCAGAGCTCCACCAGCAACTGGCTGTCAACTGGAAATTAACTTGCAGTTCTGGCTGGTTTCCTGCGACAAGAGAGTGTTTTGCAGCCAAGCCTCTCCCTTCATTCAGATTCCAAACGCTTCTCCCCACTACAGCATCTATTTCTTCCAAAACGATTGACTGAACAACTTCTCTGAGCACCTACGCCTTGCTAGGCTTTGGGGACATGTCAGTGAATAAGACAGCAGAATCTGCTGTGGGGTTTGGGGGTGTGGTGCCAGCGGGAGCTTAGGGACCCCTCCCCTTCTGCTTCTGTACATCTTGAGTTTTCCAGTATGCAAACCAGAGAAATAGACTAAATCAACTCACCAGGGAAGGTGCAAAAAATAAAGCCCCCAAGAAACCTTCAGATTCCCAGACACCCAGACTTTAGGACTCAGCCCTGGTCATGATTCACCACCTTTCCTAATCAAAATCAACATTGACACCAACTACTTTCTATCGAATCCTCTATCTGTGTTTCTCAAATAATTATTCTCCACCTCCCTATATCAGAAAGCCCAGTGGGCTGGTTAACAACCCAGATCCAAAATATCTCCAAAAGAGGCTGGATGCAGTGGCTCACACCTGTAATCCCAGCACTTTGGGAGGCCTAGGCGGGTGGATCACCTGAGGTAAGGAATTGAAGACCAACCTGGCCAACATGGTGAAACCCTGTCTCTACAAAAATAGAAAAATTAGCTAGTCGTGGTGGTGTGTGCCTGTAATCCTAGCTACTTGGGAGGCTAAGGCAGGAGAATCACTTGAACTGGTAGGTGGATGTTGCTGTGAGCTGAGATCACACCACTGCACTCCAGCCTAGGTGACAGAAGAAGACTCTGTCTCAAAAGAAAAAAAAAAACCCCTCCAAAAGAATACCCAAGGAATTGGCAACACTGGTTGCGTCTGAATTGAGCAACTGCGTGGCTGGAAGGACTTTTTCTGTATACTCTTTTGTACCCTTTAAATTTTGATCTATATAAATGTATAGTTTATTTTAAGAGTCATACATATTTTTTATGATGCAAATTTTTGCTTGGAACAGACCTATCTTCATGGAAGCCCCTGTTCTTTAAGCTGGCCAGGAATGGGCAGCGGATGCCCTAAATGTTGTTACAATTCACAGTATCTGGAATGCAAAGCTTTTGGCACAAACACTTAAGAAGCACTTACTGTGTGCCAGACACTGATGAGAGTGCTTTGCATACATCAATACTAGTCCATTTGATCTTCAAAACAGCTATGTTAGGTGCTGTTATTACAATGGAGAAACTGAGGCTCACAGAGAGAAATTAAGCAATATGTCTAAGGTCCTGTAACTAGTAAGTGGTGAAGGGGGGATATGAACCAGGGGAGTCTGCCTCATAGTCCATTCATCTTTTTTTTTCTTTTTTTTTTTTTGAGACAGAGTCTCACTCTGTTGCTGAGGCTGGAGTGCAGTGGTGCCCATGGCAGCTCACTGCAGCCTCTACCCACCCCCAGGTTCAGGCAATTCTCGTGTCTCAGCCTCCTGAGTAGCTAGGATTACAGGTACCCACCACCATGACTGGCTAATTTTTGTACTTTAATAAATACCAGGTTTTGCCATGTTGGCCAGGCTGGTCTCCAACTCCTGACCTCAGGTGATCTGCCTGCCTTGGCCTCCCAAAGTGCTGGGATTATAGATGTGAACCACCACACCCAGCCCCTACTCCAAACTTAGTAAGGGCAGAGACTAAGCCTGTTGAATCCCTAGCATCTAGCTCAATGCTCGCACATAGTTGGTGCTTAGTAAATATTGACTGACTAAGAGAGCTAGACTAGAGAAAGTAGTCCGCTAGTAGCAGTAGTGAATTTCCAAGTGAACGAGTGAGCAGCAGCTGGTTTTAGAGGGCAGCAGGATGTGTGTTAATGTGCTTCTGAGCTGACTCTACAGGAAGCTGCGAGCCCCATGGGGGCCGTTGCTCCACGGCAGGTCACCTACAATGTCTGCTTTAGAGCCCAGCCGCTGCCTCTGGTCCTTGTGGAGAAGGCCTTGCAGGAGGTCACAGGCGGCCACCGTCCGGCCCCCAGGGATCTGTAGTGGCTGGTGCAGAATGTTCTCATACATCTGGGACACATCTCGGCTGTAGAAGGGTGGCTGGTGAGAGAGGGAGAGCAGCTGGAGGATCACCATGCAAAGGTGGACACGGGCCTGGGGAGACTTGGAGCAAAGTGGGCAGCTGGGAGGATTCAGCATGACCCCTGTCTTGTGCAATGGGTCACGTGGCAGATTGGAAAGAGACAGGACTCCAGGCTTCTAGCACAATGGAGAGAGTTGCTAGGAGGGCCAGAAGTCTTTTCCCACCAGTGCGAGGCCTATCTCTTTTCATCTAGCTTGTGCACCAACTTTGCACTTGACAACATTTGCACTTTCACCTTCATTTCAGTCCAGCCTCATAACCATGCTCCAAGAGAGGATGTAATCTTTCAGAGAAGAAAACAAGGCTCAGAGCAATTATGCTGCACAGTTAGGAAGAAAGTCAGGCCCCAAACCATATCCAGGGTCCACTTCTCTTTCTTACTATTCTTCCTCCCACTCCTCTTCCAGCTGTTCCTTGTCTGGACTCCACAGAGCCTGTTCCTTTCTAGAGACCAAGCTACGTTGGTGAAACCACTCCAAAGCAAAGCATGGCCTGGGGCAAATCTACACATGCCTCCACCTAAGCAGGCAGCCTAGGACTGGGCTCAGGGGTTGGTTCCACAACCTATCGGGACTGTAATCTCTCTTGGTCTCAATTTCCCTGTCAGCAAAATATGAATAACTCCACTTCCTGCTGTGTCAGCCTCTAAGGGCTATTTTTTTTTTTTTTTT
>NW_016107456.1:3571709-3576224 GCF_001604975.1 Cebus imitator
CTCTGTTACCCAGGCTGGAGTGCAGTGGTGCAATCTTGGTTCACTGCAGCCTCTGCCTCCCAAGTTCAAGTGATTCCCCTGCCTCAGCTTCCTGAGTAGATGGGATTACAGGCGCCTGCCACCATGCCTAGCTAATTTTTTGTATTTTTAGTACAGATGGGGTTTCACCATGTTAGCCAGGCTGGTTTCACATTTCTGACCTCAAGTGATCCTCCTGCCTTGGCCTCCCAAAGTGTTGGGATTATGGGTGTGAGTCACTGCCCCTGGACTAAACTAACATTATTGGGGGAAAAAAAATCCTGATATTCACTTTGGCATTAACTGTTTTCATCTGGAATGAAGAGATGACTTGCTCATGTTCCTGGGCAGAGCTTGTGTAGACCACATGAGGCACAGACGCATTCCTAGCCAGATGGCTCTTGTAGATGGTTACCCCCGACTCACCAGGCCATGGAGCATCTCGTAGAGGACTGCTCCCAAGCACCACCAGTCCACTGCCCGATCGTAAGGCTCTTTCCGAAGCACTTCAGGAGCCAAGTACTGTGAGAAGGGAAATACACTTATTTGAAATGTCATTAAGCCTCGGTGGCCTCATCTGTAAATAAGGCACTTGGAGGAAGATCACGAGGAGCTGCCCCTGCTGTGATGTTCTGTGGCTGTGCATGTGTTCATTCATCCACCATTCACCAAAGGCCTGCTCTGTGTAGGGCCCTTTGCCATGTGTTGGGGACATAGTAGAGGTCAGCCAGGACTGCCTTGTGCAAGACACATGCTGCATACAATGCAAAAGCACCAGCCAAAGGGGTAAAGGGGGCTGCCATCGTGGCTGATCCATCTACCAAGCCGCAGCCCTAGTTCAGAGGTATTATCTGGCAACTTTATTTTTGTTTCAAGGGGTGCTTCTTCTGATTAGTCTGCCCGGAGGGGATGCCTTTTTCTATTTATGCAAAGGCATTCAACAGGCTATCCGTGTCCTGGGAATGGAAGGCCCTGGGAGTACTCTCAAGGTGCGATGTGGAGTCTAGTGTGAGTGTAAGTAAATGCGGCGTATCCTTGTGCTGGAAACCCTAGGGTCAGAGGAAAGGGTCAGGAAGGAGCGGGGACCCCTAAGCTCATATTGATAAGTGAATGCACACCATGCCTCTATGCCTTGCATACAAAGAGACAAAAAATGGCTTACTGACTTCTTAGCCTGGGGTCCTTGCCACTGAGTTGGGGGCAAGGTCTCAGCAACAGGAAAAGCCACACTGAGAGATTGTGTGGGTCTAGGAAAGGGCAGAGTCATACAGACCTGAGCCCTAGTTGGTGTGTGGTCTCAGGCAGGTCATTAAATCTCTCAAAAGCTTGGTTTCCTTATCCAAAAAATGAGGATGCAGAATCCCTCCTAGGTGCTGTTCTAAGATGCTAACATATGTGCTGGCCCACCAACAATGGGACCAACCATGTCTACTCCTGCCTGTGCCCCCCAACACCATGGCAGTGGCTGAGTCATGGTAAAGGTGACATTTTGGGGCCACATGTCTCCTACATGAGCTGGGGTTCCATATCCTCTGCTCCCATCCCTAGCAATGTCCACGGAAGGGATGGCTGGGCTGTCAGGCTTCAGGGGGCTGGCTTTATCCAGCAAACACCACCCCCTATACACAAACGGACAATGGCTCCTGCTCAGAGAGGTCATTCGACCATCAGCCATGCTAGAGCCAAAGTGAGGAGGCCATTAGATCTAAGACCCAGCTTTTCCAGCATGTGGAGAAAAAGAGAGCAGCTGAGGTCCTGTCTCATGCCAGGTGGGGAGGAGCCTCCCAGTCTGTAGCCTCAGCCCTCCAACCCTCACCCTGACATCTGTCTAGCCACTGGGGACCCCTTCAGGTCCAAGGTCTAAGGTCCAAGATTGGTGGGAGTTCAAAGAAGGGTTTTAACTCCAGGGCTGCAGAGAGACCTTGGCAGGACATAGACATGTCTGAATGACTGCAGAGATCTGCAAATTGTAACCTTCCGGGCTCTTGGCAGCTGGAAGAGGGACATGGACCTGTCTTAATTCACAGGCCAGGCCCTCTTGTTGCATGTGGACTTCACCCTGCAGATCAGTGCTGTCCAATACAGCAGCCACTAGCCACACGTGGCTGTCGAACACTGAAAATGTGGCTGCTCCAAAATGAGATGGGTTATAAGTGTAAAATTCACACCAGATTTCCAAGACTTAGTTAGAAAAAAAAAAGGAATAAAATATTTCAACCATTTTTATACTGATGGCATGCTGAAATGAGAATATTGGATATATTGGGTTAAATAAAATACGTCATTAAAATTAATTACACCTGTGACTTTCTTACTTTTTAAATGTGGCTGCTGGAAAACTTTAAATTGTATATGTGGTCTGCATTTCTATTTCTTTCTTTCTTTTTTTTTTTTTTGGAGTCGGAGTTTCGCTCTTGTTCCCAGGCTGGAATGCAGTGGCGCAATCTTGGCTCACTGCAGCCTCTGCCTCCTGGGTTCAAGCGATTTTCCTGCCTCAGCCTCCCGAGTAGCTGGGACTACAGGCGCACGCCACCACGCCTGGCTAATTTTTAGTAGAGATGGGGTTTCACCACATTGACCCGGCTTGTCTGGAACTCCTGACCTCAGGTGATCCACCTGCCTCGGCCTCCCAAAGTGCTGGGATTACAGGTGTGAGCCGCCGTGCCTGGCCTGCATTTCTATCTCTATTTCTACTGGATGGCACTGTGATAGAGCTTCACCAGCGGCTAGCTGTCTGGGTCTCAGCAGTTCTAGAGCTAGTGCCCTCATTACACAGATGAGGAAACCAAGGTTCAGTGTACAGCCAACTGGAGAAGTGCTTGGGTCAAAGGAGTGAGTCCCCTCCACTAGAACCTGTTGGCTCTAATCAGGAGCTGTGGCCTCACCCACTTATGACCTGCTCTCTGCTGGGATGCTTGCGCTTACCTCTGGGGTACCACAGAACGTGGATGTGGTCTTTTCAGGCTCTACGCCTTCCTTGCAGAGGCCAAAATCTGTCAGCACCACGTGTCCCTGAGAATGAGGGAGGGCATGGGCTGGAGGGTGCTATGAGCCAAAGGTATGGCCAAGCCTAACCCCAAAGCCCAGATGCCATACCCCAGAGCAGTGGCTGTGGGATCTGATGCCCAGGCATGGACTGGAGGCTCCACTCCAACCCAGAGCTCCTGGGCTGGATGCCAGGAGCACCACAGGGGGCCAGGTGGGCACATGGCATTCCATTGTCTGCCCACAGCTCATCACAGACTCAGATCTACCCCTATACCAGTGGCAGTTCCAGGATGTCCTTCTGGATGGAAACCCCCTAGGCAGAGGCTGGGGACTCAGAAAGCAACCACACCTTGTGGCAGCTGGGCAGGAAGGTACAGTGAGTAGATACTATGGGGTTCTGCCCGGATCCCGTCTTCTGAAACCATGGTACAGAAGAACTATGCCTATGCCCATCCCCCTGCTGCTAGGACATTGCCCGCACCCAAAGTTATGCCCCTCCCTAGGAGCAATCCATGTCCAGGGACACAAGGGCCCATCCTCTTTCCCTCAGTTTGGGACAATCCTAGACAGCTTCCCAGCTCAGGCCCTCCCCACCCCTGCAAGATCAGCTGAGGCCCCACCTGCAACCACAATGCAGGTGAGCTGCTTCCTCTGCCCAATCCTGGTTTTTTTCACCCCTTTAAAAGTGCTGTCTCTTGAGAGTGTTCCCCAATAAGGCTTCTGCCTGCTCTCCATCTCACAGTCTGTTTCCATGGAACCCAGTCTAAGACAAAATCCACCAGCCTCCACCTGGCTCCGCCTGGCCCCCTACAGACCTTGTATACATGCATACATGCATGCACATATATATATATATATATATATATATGTATACACATGTACAGTCTCATGTGCACAGGGTGTATATATGCATGCGTGTACACGTGCATGGGCACACACATGCACACATATATGCAAATGACTCCTCTACCTATATGCATGCGTGTACAATGCACGCACACCCATGCACACAGACTCACGGTCAGATAGTGTACCTGTCCAACATTGTCCCTACACACACACACACACCAACCTGGCAGTCCAAGAGAATGTTCTCTGGTTTCAGGTCTCTGCAGGAAATAAGAGAAAAGAGCCTTGAGGTGTCTCGGCTGTTTAGTGAGGAGAGTTGTAGACCTGAGGTCCTGGCAGGAGAACTATTCATGGAGATTTCCAGAGATGCAGAGGTAGAGCCCAGGCAGGCTGGGCACTTGGACCTCAGAGGAGGAGACTCCCACCCCACCCAACACAAAGGACCAAGCCCACCAGGATTTCATCAGGATTTCGGGTCCACACAACCCCTAGCAAGAAGGGCCTGGTCCTGGCTCTGAGCCACAGGCAGGCCTCACCTGTAAATGATGTTGAGAGAGTGCAGGTAGCCAATGGCGCTGGCCACCTCTGCGGCGTAGAACCTGGCCCGGGGCTCCAGGAACCGGCGCTCCCGCTGCAGGTGGAAGAAAAGCTGGAGGGGAG
>NW_016107456.1:3576666-3606168 GCF_001604975.1 Cebus imitator
GTGGGAGTAGGAGTGTGGGAGGAGGAGTGTGGGAGGAGGAGTGTGAGAGGAGCTACTGGGTGGGTGCTGTAGGACTAGGGCCCACGTGCTCCCCACCCTGTGCAGCTGCCCAGCTCACTCCCTTT
Organism: Cebus imitator; assembly: GCF_001604975.1. NCBI lineage: Eukaryota > Metazoa > Chordata > Mammalia > Primates > Cebidae > Cebus > Cebus imitator. Next base: position 3,576,792 of record NW_016107456.1, read on the forward strand.
CTGATCTGCAGCGTCTTCATACCAAAAGAGTGCATGCTGGCCCTTGCCCCCACACAGCAGTCCCGGGTGTCCAAAGAGTCAGCAGAAAAAGAGATGAGTTAGCATTGCCTAAGCACCTCCTGTGTTCCAGGTTCCAAGTCAGGCCCTTTCACATCTCTTAATCCTCATGACAACCTTCAAGGTGCAAATGTTATGCTAGTTTCATGTAAGAGGAAGCTGGGAGGGGTCGGAATGGTTAGGTGACTTGCCCAAGGTCACGTAGCTTATAATTGGCAGAGCTGGCATCTGAACCTTTGTGGTTCAAAAATATGCTTTTCCATGAATCTAGGCAATAAGATGATATGGTTGCCAGACTGAGCCCAGGTTAGATCCACCCATGGGCCAATGATTTTGGACTTTTTTGCTGGCATGGAAAGCCCTTCACTTAGGGATGCAGGACAACCCCGGCTGGGCACGGTCGCTTTGGGAGGCCGAGGGGGGGTGGATCACGAGGTCAGGAGTTTGAGACCAGCCTGACCAATGCGGTGAAACCTCATCTCTACTAAAAATACAAAAGTTAGCTAGGTGTGGTGGCATACGCCTATAATCCCACCTACTCAGGAGGCTGAGGCAGAAGAATCACTTGGACCTGGGAGGTGGAGGTTTCAGTGAGCTGAGATCGCACCACTGCACTCCAGCCTGGGCGACAGAGTGAGAATCCATCTCAAAACAAAAACAAAAACAAAAACAAAACTCACCTCTTGGCATCATTCTGAAAGGCATGAGGTCACACAAGTTAAATCTGGGGTCACTGAGTGGAGCCCTATTACATTTTGCCATCTTGACCAGAGAGACAGAGTGAAGCCCAGGAGGGAGCCCCGCTTGTCCCAACTGTGCTTCTGGGTCACCATGTGGCCTCAGGTCTCTGTTTACCACAGTGACCAGTCAATCCTACCCTGTGGCCTATGGTGTAAAATGGGAGGACTAGAAACCTTGACCATGAGCTCCTCCAAACATTGGCCTTTCCCAGGTCTATTAAAGTGCGATTCTGTGGGCAACTCTGAATGAGGAAGGCAAGAAAGCATCATGGCGGGGAGTCTAACAGACCTGAATTCAAATCCTGACTCCACCAGGTATGGGCTGGGTGGCCTTGAGCAAATGATTATCTCCCTGAGCCTCAGTTTCTTCAGCTTCAAAGTGGGTCTATTGTAAGATGAGGTGAGATCATTCCAGAACTTGACATGCAGTGGCCATGTGGGATGGACAGCTCCCAACTGAGAGCCAGCCCACGGAAGCCTCCCAGTGAGCCCACCCACCTCTCCCCCGTTGACATAGTCGAGCACAAAGTAGAGCTTCTCAGGTGTCTGGAAGGAGTAGCGCAGGCCCACGAGGAAGGGGTGCTGTACATTCTTCAGAAGCACACTGCGTTCTGCCATGATGTGGCTCTGCTGTGGGGTCACAAAGACAGGGGTCCACGTCACAGTGCACAGCAGCCCCTTTTATCCCGGCACAGCCCATATAAGCTTGCTGGGAGGAGTCATCCTACTCAGGACTTTCCCTTGCCCCTGCTCAAACACCCACAATGGCTCCCTATGGCCCTCAGAGCCATGCCCAAGTTCCTTGCTTAGGATTCAAGGCTCCGGGTGGTCAGCCTCATCCTAAGCTAATCCATGTGGATGCAGCTCCAGCCCCTGGATCAATGGTTTCTGCCCCTGGAGTGAAAAGCAAAGCATGTATGATGCCTTATATAAATGAGTCCCTAAGGGAAGGAGCCATACACTACCCATATTCATGCATTTGCTTGTGCTATTTCCTCTTCCTTGACGTTGCACCCTCTTTTCAGACCATCAGAATCCCACCAAGGCCAGCTGCACCGCTGCCTCCCCCAGGAAGATCTTCCCTTCCCGCCCCCTACAGAGTCCTTGTGAACATTAATCACTCTTTCCTCTGAGTCCCCTGATCTCCTATGCAATCCTCTCTCTGGGCCTGTTCTGGCCCACTAATGGAGTCAGGTGTTAAAGGAACTCAGGTCAGCTGAAGCATCAAGAAATCCATGATGGGGCTGGGCGTGGTAGCCCATGCCTGTAATCCCAGCACTTTGGGAGGCTGAGGCTGGCGGATCTCTTGAGGCCAGGAGTTTGAGACCAGCCTGACCAACATGGCAAAACCCTGTCTCTACTAAAAATACAAAAATTAGCTGGGAGTGGTGGCAGGTGCCTTTAATCTCAGCTACTCAGGAGGCTGAGGCATGAGATCACTTGAACCCAGGAGGCGGAGGTTGCAGTGAGCTGAGATTGTGCCACTGTACTCCAGCCTGGGTGACAGAGCGAGACTCCATCTCAACAAAGAAAGAGAAATCTATGATGTGCTGTGCATGGTAGCCCATGCCTCTAATCCCAGCACTTTGGGAGGCTGAGGCTGGAGGATTGCTTGAGCCCAGGAGTTTGAGGCTGCGGTGAGCTGTGATTGCACTACTGCATTCCAGCCAGATGACCTGATAGCATGAAGGGACTTCAGAGAGAATAAAGTGGAACTCCACATTATACAGATGGGGAGGTTGGCATAGGAGCAGGCAGAAGCGTTATCCATTGCGTTTCCCAGGGGAAGCCAAAGCCAGGCTGGTTTTCCTGAAAGCCCTATGGTGAGGTAGCTTGGCCTGCTTTCTTTAAGAAGGGCCATGTAATCCCAGCTACTCAGGAGGCTGAGGCAGGAGAATTGCCTGAACCCAGGAGGCGGAGGTTGCGGTGAGCTGAGATCGTGCCATTGCACTCCAGCCTGGGTGACAGAGCGAGACTCCATCTCAAAAAAAAAAAGAAGGGCCAGCACCCTGCGTGCCACCTCCCCTCTACCCTGTGTTGTGACCACCTCTGCACCCAACCCAATGGACCTGTCAGAGGTGGGACCCATCTTTGAAAGCCACCCTAGCCTGGGGCTTGAGAAGCAGAAGAGGAAATGTCTGGGCTCAAATACCTCTTTCTTCTTTAAGATGGACTTCTTCTGCAGCACCTTCACCGCGTAGAACGTCCCGTCGGACTTGCGCTTGGCCAGTAGGACCTGAGCAGAAACACGAATCTGAGGCCCTGTGGGTGACTTTGGATTCCTGACAACAGTGCAGGGCCTCCCGCCTGCCCCTGCTTTTGCCTTGCAGGTGTGAGAGCTCTCTCTCTGCATATCCAATGCCAGCAGGGACTGAAAGAGGCTACCGAAGGGAAGACCCAGGCTTCCCACCCTCACCAAGTCACTCACTTTCCCGTAGTTCCCTTTGCCAATGACTTTGAGGAAGTCGAAGTCCGTGGGCCGGGCACTGGGGGAAGAGGAAAAAACACAGATCAGCGTTTGCAAGCTCTGGGAACCTGCTGCCTGAGAGCAAACCTGGGCTTCCTTTTAACTTTAGAGTGGGGAAAGCCTTCCGGAAGCCGTGCCTCCTCACCCCTCAAGAACCCCATGTTCTCCCAGCCAAGGGGGGGCTCGTAAGACTCACCCTGGCCCCAGGGGAACTCAAATACAAGTTAAACAACAGGCAGGGTGAAGATAAAACCAGACATACTGCACAGAAGGCCTGCATAGGAGGCAGGGATCTGGAGCCAAAGCCCCCTAAAAGGGCCTGAAGTGTGGGGAGCTGTTAACACTGCAGACATTTGGGGGGCATTGCAGGAAGAGGGTTCAGCCTGGGCAGAGGCTGGGGATTCATGGGAGATAAGGCTGGGGGAGGTCCTGGGCGCAGACGGCAGAGAGTCTTGAATGCTAGAACAGAGAATTTGGATTGTATTCCCAAGGCAAGGGGAGCCAGGTATGAGGGGAGTCAAGTAGGAAAGGTGTTTGAGGGACCAGAACTCACTTTGGGTTGGCCGAAGGCCCCAGGTTGATGTTCCCATTGGCCCTGGAGGGCTACAGAAAGAAGTGATTGCAATCAGCAGGTCCCTAGTCCTGGGCTACCTTCCTTTCTCCTGGCCCAGGCCCTGATGCCGTCTCCAACGACTCTTCTAGGCCTGCCTGCCTTCTTTTTTTTCCTTTTCTCCTTCCTTCCTTCCTTCCTCCCTCCCTCCCTTCCTTCCTTCCTTCTCTCCATACCTCCCTCCCTTCCTTTCCTTCATTCCTCCCTCCCACCCTCCCTCCCTCCCTTCCTTCCCTCCTCCCTTCCTTCCTTCCTTTCCTTCCTCCCTCCCTCCTTCCCTCCCTCCCTCCTTCTGTCCACCTATCCACCCGCCCACCAATCCACTTATTCACCATCTTACCCACTTCTCAAAACAGCCTTGGGAGGCAGCTGGCTATTGTGCTAATTGAATAGGTGAGGAAACTGAGCCCAGAGAGGTGTTGCCCAAGGTCTCACAGGCAAGCAGGCTGGGATAGAACCCAGGTATCTTCATGACAAATCCCATGATTTTTCCACTCCATCTTGGAGCCCTTGCTCAAATCTCTCCTCTGGCTCATTTCTAAGTGCTCGCAGTGACCCTGTCAGCCCCTGACATTGTCTGGGACAGCCCACGGGGCTAGTGGGTGTCTCCACAGATTTCCTTTGCCTCGGGAGGAAGTGAGCCCCTGATGATGGGTGGGGGACCAAGAACTACTTACCTGTGGACTGGGTGTCCCAGCTGGGCTAGAGTTCATTCTGTAGCAATGATCAGGGTGCTCTGGGGGCACAGGAAGGCACAGACATGAGAGAGCTGGTGTTGGGGGACAACTTCACCCATCCAGGGCTTCAGGCACCAGTGCCCTCTCCAGCCTCACCTACTTGTGCACCCGCCACAGCCTGAGGGTTTCCTACCTCAGAGGTAAGCAATCCTTGCATGGACAGAACAAGACATGATATCCCTGGACCCAGACTTCCTAACACACATCTCAGAGGGGATGGGGGGGATGGTCAGGGTGTGGCCCCTCCCAGGTTGAGTCTTTTCAAGAATTGGGGTCAGCCAGGGCAACAAGACCTCTGTGAGCCAGGGTAGCTCCAGAAGTCCAAGATGAGCAGGGCTGGAAGGACCTTTTCAGGGCATGAAGTCTGAACCCTTCTCCCATTTCACAGGTGAAAGGCCTGTGGCCTAAAACAGGACCTTCCTAAGGCTACACAGTTTGTGAAGCATAGGCTGGGCTCTCCGGACCCCATAAAGGAAAAATGGCAATCCTGAATTACTGTGGGAACTCTCACCTGGGCTCTGTGCTATTACCTCCTTGCCAGAAGGAATTCTGCCCAATGCCTCAGGAATGGCAGCTGCCCTGGAAGCCTTGGGCTGGGGCCACAGAGAGACTCAAGACTGACAAGCATCTATCTGGGACCAAAAAAGAGAAGGTGTGACCAGCTGATCTACGAAGCCAGCAGTAGTGTCTTCCTTGTTTCCACCCTGCAGCGGAGAGGAGGCCAGGGTGCCCAGGCCCTGGCACAGATTGCTTGGGGCCCCACAACCTCATCCTTGCTTGGCAAAGACTGAGAGCAGAGATCTCACCTGAGAGATCTCCCAGCACTGTGCATCCCGAGACCTTAGTCCTGGCCCACAGTGGGGCCTGGGCCCAGCCTCTCTGAGTAGAGACTTCCCATCTTTACAAGAGGGATCCTGGAGACACCAACCTCATGGCCTTCTTGGGAACAGAGAAAGTGAAGGGGAATTGAATTGAGAGGCTCCCCCAGCCCAGGTGCTCTGAGAGGCCCAGCGCTGCCAAGCCCTAGGAGCAAGCTGCAGAACTGCTGGCTAAGGAAGCGCAGGCTGCCCCTCACCAATGCCACACGGCCCACCACACTGCCACTCCCTCTCCTAGGCTGATGGCCCTTCTGCCAGGCCCTGGCCTCCCAGGTCCCACATACCTGCAAATCTGAGGAGAGGCCTCTAGGAGAACCAGCAGCTGGAACCGAAGACAGGCAGTGGACAAGAGAGCCTCTCTCTGTTCTCCCAACAAGGGCCTAAGTGTCTGTGCCCAGTGCCGGCCGGCCCCAGCACAGAGCTCACAGCTCCCAGCGGCAGCAGCAGTGAGGGGGCTGGCTGATGTCACGCGGGATCCAGCAGAGCTTAAGATGGGACTGGAGACTTCTGTTCCCTGAGGGACACCATCTCACCCTGGAGGGGAGGGGGGTAGGGGTGGGCAATAGACCCAGGGGAGCCCTGGAGACCCCTGGGGCTTGTTAGACTGTGTGGGTCAGGGTGTGTGCTGTTCAAGTGTTTTGTGCATAGAGTGCTTTCATGTGTGTCTGTCTGTGGCTCTGTGTTTCAAGCATTTGTGTCTGTTTGTATGAGTCTGCGTAGATGACCGCATGTATGTGTCAGTGTGACCACATCTGTACATTTATGTTAGCCTGTGTCTGTGCACCTGTGACTGTGTGCATCGTGCGTGGTGTGTATATGGATGTGTTTCAGTGTGTCTCTGTGTAGTACATGTCAGTGGAGTGTGAGTCTGTATGTGGATGTCTGAAGGTGTGTGTTCAGACCAGTATGGGTGTCTATTAATATGTGTGTATAGGTAAGTCATCGTGTGTTTGTGTTCATATTGGTGTATATCAGCAAATTTGCTCACACCTAGGGGGCCTGTGTATATGATCCCTGTGTAGATCATCTGGAACTGAAGAAGCGCTCCCACAGATGTCAGCCACGGCAGCTGAGAGCCCTCCGCCTCCCAAAAGCCTACACATGTTTCAGAGGAAGGAACCTGGAGCCTGGGTGTCTGGCTCAGTCTGGCCTGTCTTGGTCTTTGCTGAGCACCTGGTCCTTTGGGCCTTTCCCTGCAGGCCCCTCAAGGACTGCGGCCCAGTCCTCAGGGCAGGCCTGGTGGGCCTATGGCTCTCGTACTGTGTAAGAAACTGTCGCAGAGAGCACCATGGCTCATGGAGGCCTCACTGCCTGGGGCGGTCATTAGGTATTCATAGGGCCCCTTCCTCTCCCTAGGAGCTCAAGGGGTGGGCAGGTGTTCTGGGGAATGAAGGAGTCGATGGGCCCACAGGCCCTGCCCTTCTCGAACTCTCTGTGTGGCTACAGTATACTACAGGGGAGGGACACATGGTGCTAGGGCCCAGAAAGTTGGTCAGGGAGGGAACTGAGGCCAGTGGCCTCAGGGTTTCTCTGTGGGCTCTGAAATGCAGAGGATCTGCAAGTGTTGACCAGAGAAAACCCGAGTGCACAATATCAAAGCCTTCCATCTTTGAACAAAACAGAAATGTGGAACCAATTCATGAGCAGCAGGATGTCGTGTTGACAAAACACATACCCAGAGCAAGGACATTTCTTTTCAAAAAACAAGATCCTGATGTGGCCTTCAATCAGCAGCATTATTTATAACAGCAAAATAATTGTGCTGATAGTGACACCTAAGTGTCCCAGCACAGGGCACTTCAGAACACTTGCCGGCTGCAAGAACTCCCTCTCTTGACCATACACCGTGTCCCGATACTATCCCATTTCTTTGTACCCCTTTTCAGTTAAACTCCTTGAAAGAGTTGTCTGGACTCCTTGTCTCCACTTCTCTTCCTGTTCTCTTTTGAGCCTATTCCAAACAGGCTCTCATCCCAACACTTCCATGAAACCGTGGGCCAGTGACCTCCATGTGCCAAAGCCCATGATGAGTTCCTCCTCATCATACTCAACTTCTCTGAAGGATTCGATGCTCTCACGTCCCCCATTTGGCTCAGGAACTCTTGGTTTTTTCCTTCTAGCTCACTGACTGCTCTTCCTCCATCTCTTGTGCTGGATTTTCCTCCTCTTTTGATCCTTAAACACAGGCCTATCCCAGGGCTTAGTCTGTGGGCCTCTTCCAGATGTACTTGTTCCTTAGTTGATCGCTACCATTTTAATGGTTTAACCAATTATACTTGTCAGTTCCCAAATCTCTCTCTCTAGTTCTGATTCTCCTTTTTTTCCTATTTCTTTTCTTTTTTGTTTTTTGAGACAGAGTCTTGCTCTGTTGCCCAGGCTGGAATAAAGTGGCACTATCTTAACTCATTGCCACCTCTGCCTCCTGGGTTCAAGTGATTCTCCTGCCTCAGCCTCCTGAGTAGCTGGGACTACAGGCGCCCACCACCACGCCTAGCAAATTTCTGTGTTTTTTTAAGTAGAGATGAGGTTTCACTATGTTGGCCAGGCTGGTCTCAAACTCCTGACTTCAAGTGATCCACCTGCCTTGGCCTCCCAAAGTGCAGGGATTACAGGCATGAGCCACCATGCCCAGCCTAGTTCTGATTCTCTCCTGAACTCTGGACTTACATAAGTCTTGATTCACATTCCTTCCACTCTGCCCCTGCTCCTCCCTCAGTCTTCAGCCTCAACAATGGCCTTATCACGTACTCAAAAGTTCAAGCCAGCAACTTTGATTCACTCTAGAAGCCTTGCACCCGCACTCCACCTCCACTTCATCATGAAATCCCATTCAAAATATATCCAGAAACCACTGCTGCTCACCATTGTTGCTGCAGTCGCCCCGCCCGAGCCTCCATCGTCACTTGTGTGGATTATTGCAACAGCTTCTCCACTGACTCCCTTTACTCATGACATTTACCCACCCACTCCATTTACCCACAACAATCTTTCTCCATGGAAAGCCAGGGTGAGTCTTAAAATGTAAATCAGATCATGTGCCTTAGTTGCTCAAAAACTCCAGTGGCTTCTCATCACACCTGGAATTAAAATACAAAGCCTCTACCAGGTTTACATGATCCATATGACTTGGCTGCTGTCTTGCTGTCTCCATCTCCTCCTTGGCCTCCACTGCCCTCCTTCCTGACTGCCCTCAGCCTCTCTGCTTTCTCTTGCTGCCCCTCAAACACACAAATTGCTCTCTGGCCTCCAGCCCCTTGCACTTATTTTTCCCTCTGCCTATGACACTCTTCCCCCAGGGGTCTGCATGGCCGTTTTCCACTAACATTATAGAGGTTTCTGCTTAAACATCACCTCTTGGAGGGGCTTGTACTGATTGCAGGTGACGGGTCATCCTGATTTGACGGGACTGATGGGTTTCAGTGCTATAGTCCTGGGCCAACCAGGGTGTTTATCACTCTGATACCAGTCCTCCTCAATCCCTATACACTCTGTCTGCTTTATATTTTACTTTGTAGCACTGATGCCTTATCATGTAACTATTAGTTTTTACTTTCTAACTCAAAGTAGAACATCGGCTCCAGGAGGGCAAAGACTTTGTTCAACTATTGAATCCTCAGCACTGGGCACAGGGCCTGGAATATAGTAGGTGCTCAGTACATATTTGACTCATGAATCAATAAATGAATTGATAAATTTTGGTGCACATATAAAACGGAAAATTACACAACCAAAACTATAAACCAAAACAGGAACGTATATGTGATATAATATCAAGCAAAAAGTCAAGTTTCACAAAATAGTAGGTATTGTAGAAGTATCAATTTTGTAAAAGAAAAACAAAAGATATGTATGTGAATACACATTTGTGAATACAGCCGCCAAAAAAAAGACTGGAGGGGCATGACCCAAGGTCACAGAGGGTGCTTAGTTTATTTTAACTTTTTTTTTTTTTGAGACAGAGACTTGCTCTGTCGCCAGGCTGGAGTGCAGTGGCCCGATCTTGGCTCACTGCAACCTCTGCCTCCAGGGTTCAAGCGATTCTCTTGTCTCAGCCTTCTGAGTAACTGGGATTACAGGCACATGACACGACACCGGTTAATTTTTGTATTTTTGGTAGATATGAGGTTTTACCATGTTGGCCAGGCTGGTCTCAAACTCCTGACCTCAGGTGATCAGCCCACCTTGGCCTCCCAAAGTGTTAGGATTACAGGTGGTGAGCCACCGTGCCCGCAGTTCGGTGTTTTTTTTTTTTAAGATGGGGTTTCACCATGTTGGTCAGGCTGGTCTTGAACTCTCAACCTCAGGTGATCCGCCCGCCTTGGCCTCCAAAGTGCTTGGATTTACAGGCATGAGCCACTACGCCTGACCACTTGCAGGTTTTTTTAACTTTTATCTTTCTACTATTGTGTAAACCTTCTCAAGATATTGCTGTTGAGTTAATACTCAAGTACTAAGTTCCTGGTGGGAACCTGGTGGGAACTCTGGCATGCCCATGGCCCATCACATCCTCCCCCATCACCTTGACTGTGACCCCCCATGCCCAAGCGGTCCTCAGTTCCTAAGGCTTTCTTCTCTCTTGCACCATGATGTTCTAATTTTCTGGCCAGAATCTGGACATCGGTATATTCTCCTGACTCTTCAGACTCCATGAACTCCCACGCGAGCCCCTTCACGCGTCCTCAACCCTATCCCTTTCCTAACTTGTCACAGCCCAGACTTGCCTCCCTCTGTCCCATTGTTACATGGACCTGCTTACAGCTCCCTGGCCCTGACAAATGGGCGGCAGTGTCACACAGTTCTCTCTCCTTGGAACATTCCCCAACAAACCTGGTCTTTCCAGCTCACCTTTTCATCTGTTCTCATTGCCCTTCCTAGAAGGCAGATCTCCCCCGGATCCCAGGCACCTGCTGCTGTCTCTGTCTTCACTGTAACTTGTTCATTTACACACCTGTCCAGTTCAAGTGAAAGCTTGATATTATTTTGTTCCCGCAACCCCATGGGTTAGAAACTATGATCATCCCTGTCTTACGGAGGAGAAAACCGAGGCAAGGAGAGGGAAGTGACGTGATCAAGACAGTTAATAAATGATATAACCAGGATTTGAACCCAGGCCATCTGACTGCAGAGCCCATGGCCTGGAATTTCAGGAAGACATTAGAAAGCTAGAAAAGGAAAAAATGAAGTTAGTCAAAATGAACTGAAGATGTAAGTTGGTTAGTTAAGGAGGAAGAAAATTAGGCAGCTGAAAAAGCAGAGTTAGTTGGGAGGGAAGGAAGGCAAGAAAGGAGGGAGAGGGGAAAGAAGTTGGGAAGGGAGAAAGGAAAGAAAGTAAAAAAGGTACTAGGAAGGATGTTAGCTAGATAATAGTCAATTTGGAGACCAACAGGCCAGCAGGCAGGTAACCTTATCACAGGTGAACCTCTCACCTGAAAACTCCAGGTTCCAGCTCGGGTCCTGGGGAGCAGCCCCATGCACGGCTCTGCCCTCTTCTCTCTCTACATGGTCCTTCTGAGAGGAGGCACAATCCGGACTTGCCCAGCAACCTTCCCAGTCAGGAGCGACCTGTCACCCACTCGCTCCTGGCTCCCAAGCCGGCTCAAGTTCAACCTCCCAGCCCTGCCTGCTGGAAGCTGGCTTTGGGGCCTTCCAGTTACTAATTAACCACTGGACTGAATTACCAAGCTGGCTGCACCCACTGGCTCCTGGACAGGCCCTGGCCGGGGGACCTTCTGCATTTTTAAAAGCACAACTTAAATTATGTGACCATGGGCAACTAACTTCAGCTCCTCGAGCCCCATGTGATTTGGTGATGGATGCTGTGTCCTGCTGGAGGGCGGGTCTTCGAAGTCCCTTTCAACACTGGGACCGCCGCACATTCTCAAGGTCCAGATTAAATGCTGACTCCTATACAGCCTTCCCCATTTCCTACTCTGAGTCATCTTCTCTTTCGCTTGGAATCTGGTGAAGTGGCAACTGAAAGGCTGGTCTCACACAACCCTCTCCTCCACCCCTTCCCTAATGGGGGCCACCAGCCTCTGTGCTCAGCCCTTTCATGGAAACTTCCAGGGCTGGGCCAGCCTCTGGCACTCTCTTGTGTTGAGCCAAAGATTGCCACCCAGGGCTTACCCTCCCTAGCACTGCCCTGGCACCACCCTAGGAGAATCACAGCTGAGTTGAAACCTATGCCCCACTCTGCCCTTCCGAGATTTGAGGCTCAGGAACCAGAGATTAGCTCACCCTGGAGAAAAGGGAAGGTTTTTTCAGGGTTGTCCCAAAGCTTTCCAGGCCCTGGGTTCTAACTCAAAGCACAGGCAGGTCCTCAACCCCTGTACAGGTAAGGAAAACTGCCCCGTGGCCCCTCCTCAGCAGGCTGACTCACACTGCTTCCTCCACTGCCTTTCCATTAAAATGTCAACAACTTTCCAGTAATGCTAGTGCCTCAAACACCGGCTGCTCTACTGTGCTCTGGAGGAGCCCTGCATGGTCACACACCCCACCTCCACCAACACACATGGCAGCACATGTCTGGCCCTGGTCCAGATAGGGGAGGCGGCTGGTCCAAGTGCATAGAGCAAATCAGGGCAGCACACAAGGTTCTGCCCCTTTCCAGAGCTCCTGCTGCTGCGACACCAAGCTCCTTCTCCCTGGCTCTCCCAGAGCTGGTTACAAAAACCCCAAAACATCCCACATAATGGTATTGATTGCATAAAGTGTATCAAAAAATTCCCACTTATCAGAAGAATTTCAAATAAAAAGTGAAACTTGGCCGGGCGCAGTGGCTCAAGCCTGTAATCCCAGCACTTTGGGAGGCCGAGGCAGGTGGATCACGAGGTCGAGAGATCGAGACCATCCTGGTCAACATGGTGAAACCCCGTCTCTACTAAAAATACAAAAAATTAGCTGGGCATGGTGGCGCGTGCCTGTAATCCCAGCTACTCAAGAGGCTGGGGCAGGAGAATTGCCTGAACCCAGGAGGCGGAGGCTGCGGTGAGCCGAGATCGCGCCATTGCACTCCAGCCTGGGTAACAAGAGCGAAACTCTGTCTCAAAAAAAAAAAAAAAAAAAAAAATTATAACCATCTGGCCGGGTGTAGTGGCTGACATCTGTAATCTTAGCATTTTGGGAGGCCGAGGGAGGTGGATCACAAGGTCAAAAGATCAAGACTGTTCTGGCCAACATGGTGAAATGGTCTCTACTAAAAATACAAAAATTAGCTAGGCGTGGTGACGCATGCCTGTAGTCTCAGCTACTTGGGAGGCTGAGGCAGGAAAATTGCTTGAACCTGGGAGGCGAAGGTTACAGTGAGCCGAAATCGCGCCACTGAACTCCAGCCTAGCAACAGAGTGAGACTCTGTCTCAAAAAAAAAAAAAAAAAAGATAATCATAATGACTATAAAATGGTATCTGGGCCAGGCATGGTGGTTTACACCTGTAATACCAGCACTTTGGGGGGCTGAGGAGGATGGATCACCTGAGGTCAGGTGTTCAAGACCAGCCTGGTCAACATAGTGAAATCCTGTCTCTACTGAAAACACAAAAAATTAGCCAGGCACAGTGATGCATGCCTGTAGTTCCATCTACTCAGGAGGCTGAGGCAGAATTGCTTGAACCTGGGAGGCAGAGGTTGCGGTGAGCTGAGATTGCACCACTGCACTCTAGCCTGGGCAATGGAGTGAGATTTTGACTCAAAATAAATAAATTGATAGATAGATATCTCATTGTGGCTTGAATTTGCATTTCCCTCAGGCCTAATGATGTTGAGCAACTTTTCATGGGTTCACTGGCCACTTGCTTATATTTTTTTGGACAAATATCTGTTCCAGTGGTTTGCCCATTTTAACTGGGCTTTTTGTCGCTCAGTTTTAGGAGTTCTTTATGTATTTTAAGATATCAAACCCTTACAAAATTTGCAAATGTTTTCTCTCATTCTGTAGGTGCTTTGCACATTCTTGATACTGTCCTTTGATGTGCAAAAGTCTTAATTTTGATGAAGTTCAATTTATTTTTCTTTTGTTGCTTATGTTTTTGGTGTCATAGCTAGGAATTCATTGCCAATTGCAAGGTCATAAAGATACAACTCTATGTTTTCTTCTCAGGGTTTTATATTTTATAGTTTTAGTTCTTTTTTTTAAATTTCTTTTTTTTCTTTCCTTGCAAGGTACCTCTGCATATAGTTTTAGTTCTTATATTTAGCTCATCAATCCATTTTGAGTTAATCCTTGAATATGGGGTGAGCTGGGTATCCAACTTCATTCTTTTGCACATAGAAATCCAGTTGCCCCAGACTCTGTTGAAGAAACTGTTCTTTCCCCATTTAATGGATTTGGCATTCTTATTGAAAATCAATTGGTTATAAATGTATAGATTTATTTCTGGACTTACAATTGTATCCTATTGGCCTATTTGTTCTTATGCCAGCACACACTGTTTTGATTACTATGACTTTGCACTGAGTTTTGAAATTGATTTGTTCTGGCTGGGTGTGGTGGCTCACACCTATAATTCTAGCACTTTGAGAGGCCAAGATGGGAGGATCACCTGTGGTCAGGAGTTCAAGACCAGCCTGGCCAACATGGCAAAACCATTTCTACTAAAAATACAAAAATTAGCTAGGCATGGTGGCAGGTGCCTGTAAACTCAGCTACTCTGGAGGTTAAGGCAGGAGAATTGCTTGAACCCGGGAAGCAGAAGTTGCAGTGAGCCAGGATTGCACCATGGCACCCCAGTCTGGGAAACAAGAGCAAAACTCTGTCTCAAAAAAAAAAAAAAAAAAAAAAAAAGAAGAAAGAAATTGGTTTGTTCTCCAACTTTGTTATACTTTATCAAGATGGGGCTGAGGCCCCATGCAACTCCATTGGAATTTAAGGATCTGTCTTTCCATTTCTCTGCAAGAAAAAATAATCAGCTGAGATTTTGATAGGGATTGTATTGACTATATGTCTCTTTGGATAGTATTAACATCTTAACAATATTAAGTCTTCCTACCCATGAACACAGATCTCTTTTCATTTAGTTAGGTTTTCTTAAATTTCTTTCAGCAATGTTTTGTTGTTTTCAGTATAGAAGTCCTTTCTTAAGTTTGTTTTTGATTGACAAAATTTGTTTTTCTGGTTCTATTAGAATTTCTATTAATCATATATGGGGCCTCCAACTAGTTGTCTGATATTTTCTTCTTCCCATTTCTTTCTTTCTTTCTTTTTTTTTTTTTTTTTTGAGGCAGAGTCTTGCTTTGTCACCCAGGCTGGTCTCAAACTCCTAACCTCAGGATCTGCCCACCTTGGCCTCCCAAAGTGCTGGGATTACAGGCATGAGTTGCCGTGCCCGGCCTTTTTCTTATTATTTTACCTTCTGGGAAATGTCTTCAACTTTATCTTTTGACCCTTGCGTTGAATTTTTATCTCTGCAATCCCATTTTAAATGTCCAAAAGCCCTTCCTTGTTTCTTCTTTTCCTTTTATTGCAGGCATGGCTGGTAGAAGATTAGCTTCTGACAAGTGGAAGCAACAAGTCTTCCACTGTAATAGGAAAGAAAGAGAGGATGAATGTGGGTGGGAGGAGACATGCAGATGAGATGGCAGGAAGGTGAAGGTGTTTCTTCTGAAGACTTCCACTTTCTCTGTGACATGGATGGTGAGGATTATCTGTCAAGACAATGGAGAAGACATGGGGTAAGGGGTTTGAGAAGCATGAAAAGGGAAGTCAGAGCTAACGCCCCCAAATCCCAGGTGCTTCCTGGGTAGCCCTGAGGGTTGAGTTCACACTGAAGCCAGGGACCACCAGTCTATCATAGCACTAGTCTCAGTCAGGTAAGTTCCCAGTTGTGATGTGGAGGAGACGCACTCGTGAACAGCTCCATGGTTGGAGCCTCTAGTCAAGTGATCTGGAACAGCAGTAGGGCAAAGGAATTAAGGATACTGACAAGTGTAAACACTTTAAGGTAGGAAAGATGCCACTTTCCTACGTGCTCGCAGTCTCTGGGAAGCTTAACAAAATCTGTTAAAAAACTGTTCAGGTTGACATTTCCCCATTTGAAAGTCTTATGTTTTCATTTTTTATTTGAGCACCAGGCTAGAGCACAGTAGTGCAATCACAGCTCACTGCAGCCTCGAACTCCCCGGCTCAGGCGACCCTACCACCTCAGCCTCCTAAGTAGCTGGGACTATAGGCACGCATCACCATTAAAAATAATTATTATTTTTCTTATAGACAGGATCTAGCTGTGTTACCTAGGATAGGCTTGAACTCCTGACCTCAGGTGATCCTCCCTGCTTGGCCTCCCAAAGTGGCTAGAATTACAGGCGTGAACCACTGTGCCTGGCCTGATACTACTACTATTTTAAAAATTAGAGGTTTCATTGAATTTTCTGCCCTTGATTACTTCTCAAATATCAAGGACCAGGACCTTTTTCACACTGATCCTTGGGAGTTCCCACTGTTTACACTTCCGATGTATTCGGATACACGTTTATCTTTATCCTTTCTTTCTTACCTTAAAAACTACAAGGACCCCTAACTAACAACAAAGAGAACACTTTAGTCTCTTCAGTAATGCCACTGCCGATAATCATTTTGTGTTTTCTGGGGGGATGTTTCATCACGAAAACAGAAACAGACGCTGGCTGCATATCATCAGTTGTTCAAGTTTATTTATGTTGCTTTGATACACTGACAAATCACACCACATTTTGTTTGTAACTTTTTCTCCCTCAAGAGTCACCTTAGCTTAAGCCAGAAGATTCTCTTAAAGAACGCACACACACATGTGCACACACAAGAGGCAAGTACAAAAATGTAACCCCACCAAAATAGTGCATGTGAATGAAAGTGCAAAAAAGGCTTCATTTGCAAACTCTGAGATCATTTTCTCTGCTTCAGAAAATAAACGGAAAGGTCCTACCTGCCCTAGGCCTGGGCTGATCAGCGGCTAGGCGAGGCTGCCAGGGGCCAAAATGTAAGTGGCACCTGTTGCTAGGAGGGCAGACGGCACCAGGAATCTCTGCCAGCTCCCTCCCCTCTCTGTGCTCCCAGATCAAGGTGCAATGATATCATTTGGGGACAGAGTGGGGATAAAGGGGCAGTGGGCAGACAAGAGGCAGATTTCTTTCTACTTTTTAATGATTTGGTTTTTTTCCAAAGAGCTTGACCACAGTGCAGAAAGTGCTGAGGCCTCAAAGTTCAGAGGCCTGGGAGCCCTTTTCTCTAAGGCCCTTGGTCCATCTTGCTTTTACCACAGGCAAGCATTAGGTGCTTGGCAGATCCGATGGCAAAGGCCCTCCCAGCCCTTCTCCTTGGAAGCTGTGAGGTCCTATAGCACTAGCCGTGAGTGCTGGCTGACTTCTCACAGCATAAAGTCAGTGAACATCTCTCATTTTTTAGAGGAACAGACTGAGGACAAGAAGCTGATGAGTTCTGCCACCAACCAGACAACCAAGATAAAAGCAAAGCTTAGACTTGTTCCTCTTTACTCTTGGCCAAGGGGGTACCAATGTCACCCTTGTAAACCCAACCTTCACTGTGTGGCAGGGCTTGCCTAGCTTCCTCCCAGGAAGGCTGTGCTCAAAGCTGCCTCTAAGCAGCTGAATGGGAAGGAAAACCTGAAGCCCTGTGGGAGCTCAATGGCTTCCTCAAAAAGCTGTCCAGCCCATGGGAGAGAGGGGCTGCTACTGGGATGTGGTAGGAAATCGAGAGCTCTGGGTTTCCCACTTCTAAGGGAAAAGTAAAGCTTCATATTTTAATAATAGCCCTTGGCATTTTCCCAACACTGAGCCTCATATCTGCACCCTGTCAGACACTTCTGAGAGTGACACACACACACACACACACGTACGTACGCATCACATGATTGAGAGAAGGGGTCTGGGGGAAGGCACCGGCCCCACACTCTGCAGGCCCACATCAGCACCTGGGCACAGGAAGTTGGCAGTGGCTCCTCGCCTCCATGTGGGGCTGGCTCCTGCCAGCGGCTCTCCCCCTTCCCACCCAGGCTGGGAGGCAGGTTTGGCAGTGACTCAGTAGAAGCTGGGTTCCTATGTGGACAGAGTAGTGGAGGTACCAGAGCCCCAGCAGGGACCCAGCTGGCAGTGCAAGACAGATGGAAAGCGGCAGGAAGGGCTTCAGGGACCTGGAGAATTCAGATAGAAGAGTTCACCTTCCTAACTCCCAGCTTCAAGTCATCTTTGTAAGACTGCAAGAGCTAGTGGTAAACATTTAAGGGACAGGCCGAATGATGTCATGGGATGTGTGCTACATTCTCATGGCAGAAGGCCTGGCAGGCCTGGGCCATTACCTTATGGGCAATACCTTAGCTGAGGTCCAAGGCTGCAGAGAGGACACTGTTCCTAGCTTCGGGCACCACTATGCCTGCTGGAGCTGCCCCTCTGGCCAAAGACCCAAGATTGTCTAACAAATCCCTATGCTGGTCTCCTGACCTAGGCTACTGACCAGGCTGGGCTTAGTCCTCCCTAGACTCAACACAGGAAGGGTGTATGGGGAACAGCAGTGGAACCTCAACCTCTGCCATCTATAAAATAGGCTCTCAACACCTGCTTATTTTGCTGGAACTTGGACTTGGCGTGGGACACTAAAATGCCAACTCGTCCAGAATTGGGCAAGTTCAGGAAGGCATCTTGGCTCAGAATCTCCCACTTCTGGGCAAGAGAGAAAGGCAGCTAAGACTTCCAAAGGACCTTATGAAAACATGTTTCCAAGGTTCACATATCTCAAGGAGAAGAGCCAGTGGGGTCTGGCTGGGGGCACTGCCCAGGAAATGGAGCAGCAGAATGAGGGCAGCAAAACCAGCAGACAGAAAGGGAGGAGGTACCTCCACGAGTAATACGTTTGTGGCAGGGTCACTTCTTGGCAGGAGGAAAGGAGCTAAGGAGAGAAAAGTACACAGAGACACCAAAAAGGGAAAGGGGCCTCAGAGTGAAGGACTGCCGCTCTACTAGACTCTCCTCAACTGCCAAGAAGACGACCCTTTGGTAATAAAACGAAAGTCCGCTGGGACTGTGGGGCTGCCACAGTCCAACTGACTCTGTGAGTAAAGCCCCCACAAGTCGCACCCTCACCTCACCTGGCAAATGAGCTCCAGGACTTGGGGCTGGACACCCACCCTCCCCAGGGCTCCTCAGCTCCCATACACCCTCTAGGAAGGACCAGCCCTGGTCAGATACAGGTGGAGCATGGGGACGGGTGGGGGGATGAGGAACTCAGGTTGGGAAGAAAGCATCAGCTGGAGAGGGAGGCCAAGCAGGGGCTGCAGGAAGGCCCGGCCCAGGGCCAGTCACTTTAAGGTGTCATCGGCGTTTTTGAACATGAGAATGGCGTTATAGATCTTCAAGGCTGGGCCCAGCTTGACGCTCATGATCTTCACAATGTCCGCCTGTGTCAGCAAAAGGAAGGCCTCGCCGTCAATCATCTGAGGGGTTGGGGAAGGGAGGTGGAAAGTGGAGAAGGTGGAAAGGGTCACGGGGCAAGGGTGAAGGAAAGGCAGGGGTGTGCATGGGGAGTCAGGGAGGGGAGTAGGAGTAAAGGATATGTGGGAGAAAGGGAAGGGGGAGAGGGGGAAAGAGAAAGGAACGGGAGAAAGGAGAAGGGAGGAAGAAAGGAAAAAAGGAAGACAGCAATGGGACGGAGAAGGAAAGAAAGACAGCCACTGGTTCCCCTGTGTTCACACACGTGTTCTCTCTTTCTCTCTTTCTGCTAACTGGTCTGAGGTTTAGCATTTGTATTTGCAAAACGTCTTTTGAGTCCTCACAAACAGTGGCTTTGAGAAACCTGCTGTTGTTGTCCCCACATGACCTCATTGGCCAATCTTAGTGCTGCTAACATCAAAATGAGCAGAAATTGTGTGCATTCTGACATGAGGCAGTATAAAGTACACAGTATCACCTAGGAGCTAGTCTTTCCAAAAGCAGAGGGGGGCAGGAGGAGAGATAGAGAGAGAGAGACACAGAGAGAGAAACAGAGATGGTGACAGAAATTTAACCTAAGTCTAAATGAGACTTTGGATCTAACTTTCAGTTCATGGGAAATACAAGGGATAGAGGAACAAGTTAAGTGACATCACAAGACAAATCCAAAAAAAAAAAAAAAAAAAAAAAAAAAAAAAACAAACTAAAAAAAAAAAAAAAAAAAAAAAAAAAAAAAAAAGACCACCTTCTGAAAGACTTTTAAAAATGTCATTTAAAAAAGGGGGAAACAAGGAGAGGGGCTCTTCTAGAATAGAAGATAATTAAGAGACATGAAAACCAAAACCAATTATATGGGTGTTGTTTGGATTCTGGCTCAAAGACTGCAAAAAATATCCTGAGAACTGGGGAAATGGAATGGAGACTGGGTATTGGATGATATAAAGGTGTTACTGGCAATTTGGTTGGGGGGTAACAGTATTGTGGTTATGTAAAGAAATTCCTTAGTTTTTAGAGACACGAGTTATGTCTTCAGGGGTGAAATGCCATGATGTCTAAAATTTACTTAAAATTACTTCATCCAAATATAGGTGAAGCAAATATGGAAAATATTGGTAATTGTTAATTCTAGCAGCTAGGTACGTGGGTAGAGTCAAGGAAGGAAGTCAGTTGTAGAAGAGGGGATGGAATGAAGAGAGCTGGGAGGCAGGCTGTGGGAGTCAAGAGACTGAGGTGGGGGACCCTGTTTTTGAGGAGATGCCATCTCTCCTATGCTCAGTCCTCAAGTATCATAGCAAAGAAGACAGTTCCATGTTGTTTCTTATGTGCCAGGCGCTGCTCCTAAGCAACTGCCATGTATTAACTCAGTTAATCCTCACATAACCCTATGAAGCAATATCAGTATTACCTCCATTATACAGATGAGGAAATAGGCAGACAGGTTACTGAATTTGCCCAAGACACACCTAGCTTTTAAGTGCTGGCCTGTGTTCTTAACCACTGTGAGAGCTGGGTAGGAGTATCTATGGACAGGGCTCATGTAGCCCAGGGGGCTATGCTGCCCAAGCCTGGCTTTGCCCTACAGTTCCACGTGAACCCTCCTCACACCTAGCTCCACTACAGGCCCTTCCCCAATCACTGGGTGTCTTCTGCCTTGCTGCTCTGTTCCCTCCACCACCCCTGCCAGGCAGGTCTGCTCACTGTCAGCATGCTTCTCCCAGCAGTCAGAACTGCCCACTTCTGCCCTGTCTAGAGTTCACTCAGTTCCACAAACTTCCCTGAATGGTACACAATTCTTCATTTGTCTTCCAGGAGCACCAGAGGGCTGCTTACCTGACATGGGTCAGGTGCTCAGTAAATCCAGAAAGAATGAATGAAAGGATCTCTGAGGTGTGGTGACAACAGGACTGTATCTCAGAGGCTGGCAACCTTAGAGGTTAAACGGAGGCAGGACAGGGTGGGAGAATGAACCCCATACATCTCTCCCCACAGCAGCTCTGAGAAAACAGTTACCTGGTCCTTCTCTCTTCACTAACCAAAAAAGCTCTGAAAACTGACACTTCTGTTATTCTCCTTCCAAAAAATACAAAGTCTAATAGCCAAACACCCAGACAAGTTAAACTGCATTAAGCTTCCTTTCTAACACTCTAAAATGACCCTTCAAGTGAAAAGGAGCTTCCCAGGTCTAAGACCAGGGTCTGGTGAATAAGCACATTTCCCCCCCCCCAAGGAGTCTGCCATTCCATTCTCTCTCCAGGACCTCCTCGATGGGGACGCACTGGAGATACTGTTTGCCTGAGACACTGGGAGCTGTGAGGGAGATGCCAAGTGGTCATCCCAGGAGGCAGGCAGCTCCCTTGGACCTGAGGAGCTCTCTTTGCTGACCCCCAGCAGATGTATCTGTGCAGAAACACCCAGATTCAGACTCAGATACCCCATGCTGGTCTGGCTTTGGGGATCCCTTTTTTTTTTTTTTTGGATAGAGTCTTGCTAGGTCACCCAGGCTGGAGTGCACTGGCCTGATCTTGGCTCACTGCAACCTTTGCCTCCTGGGTCCAAATGGCTCTTCTACCTCAGACTCCCAAGTAGCTGGGACCACAGGCATGTGCCACCATGCCTGGCTAATTTTTGTATTTTTCGTAGAGACAGGGTTTCACCATGTTGGCCAGCCTGGTCTCGAATTCTTGATATCTGGGAATACAGATGTGAGCCACCATGCCTGGCCTCTGGGGCTCCCTCCTGATAGTTCCATTGAATCACAGAGCCTGGCCAGGGAGATCTCGAAGTTCAGAATATGAAGGAAAGGAACCCCAGGCAGAGTTAAGTATGGATTCTTACAGGGGTTCATTTCTTTTTTATTTTATTGATATAGAGCCTTGCTCTGTGCCCAGGCAGGAGTGCCGTGGCACAATCTTGGCTCACTGCAACCTCCGCCTCCCAGGTTCAAGCGATTCTCCTGCCTCAGTCTCCTGAGTAGCTGGACTACAGGCATGCACCATCACACTCGGCTAATTTTTTTGTATTTTTACTAGAGACTGGGTTTTATCATGTTGGCCAGGCTGGTCTCGAACTCCTGGCCTCAAATAATCTGCCCATCTCAGTGTCCCAAATTGCTGGGATTACAGGTATGAACCACTGCCCCAGCCAGGAGTTCAGTTCTTATCATTCAGAGAGCCCACTGGTATATGGTTCTTTGAGTATCGTCCGAGATTTCTCACCCATGGTAATTGCCAAGGCCCAGGATCCAGGTTCTTCAAAGCAAAGACCACAGTCTGTGGTCTGGCAGTTTGAGACTAGGCAAGGGGTCAATGGGATGATCTCAGAAAATCTAAGATGTTGTCTGTGTGCTGGTGGGTATGGGGAGTTTTGATCAGGAAAAAGGTCATGTTCTGACCTTGAAGGTAGAGGAAATCAACAGAAAAATGGATAAAATAAGCCATGCAATAATCTACCCTAAGCAATAGCCTGCAATGCTGTGGAGAGGTCCAGGGAATTTCCTAAAATTGAGGTAATCTGGATGGATCTTTAGAGAGCCACACATGGAATGTTTAACACAGGCCAAGCTAAAATCTAATTAGCACTTTCAAAACCTGACTGGGACTTCTATGCTTTTACAGCAGAAAGGTGTGGTCTACCAGGAGCCCAAGACAATGGGACATGTGGGAAGCAGGAAGCTGCCTGCGTCCATCCAGCTGCACTGTTAGCAAAGCCCATCGGCCCTTCTCTGTCCTCCCCTTCCTCTGTGCTCCCAGGATACCTGCACACATCAGAGCCTGGGAGCACAGGGCCCTCACCACACTCCATCGGAGCAACAACTTACAATTCTATCTCCCCTACCATGAAGGGAATCTTAAGAGCAGGGACCTGTTCTCATCTGCGTCAGTATCATATCACCTTATACAGGGCCAGGCACAAAGTAGACATCAATAATTATTTGCTGATGAATGAGACAAATGCACAATGGCTCCAATAAAGATAATGAAGAGAGGACTGGACAGACTAATCTTTTTTTTTTTTAATTTTATTTTTAACTACTCTGCACTTATTGGTAAGACATTTTGGACAGTCTACTCTTAGGGCCATCAGTACAGAGCAACCATAAGACCATCTATGCACTCTGCTTTACTTCCTTGCTCATGAAGCAACCCTCTACTGGCTGGTCTGTGTCCCAGATGGAGACCATCTTGATTGGCATCCCTGAATGCCGAATCATCAGTTAAGCCAGAGAGAGTCCACTGCTGGAGCATCGTCCTACCTGGAGAAACTGACGACATGGGCCAGACCCTGGAGATGGTGATCCTCAACCCCCACAGAGGTCCTGCTCCACTCCGAGACTCTATGTGATGCTGGTAGTCTATCAGTATACCTTCTCCCCTTTGGCCACTAGTTTTCTATTATCACAGACGATGTTGGACCAAGAGACACAGCAGATGTTCCCAGGAAACATAGCCCTTGTCCCAACAAGAGGACAATGCAAAGCCAAGCATAGGCTGGAGGATAAAGGCTTGGGTGGCTCTGCAGCTGGCTGAGCAACTACATTCGAAGAGTGCTGATTTATGACCTGTGGTCAACCGATAAAAAGGTCTCAAACGGGGTGCCACATGGTTCTGCTGTCTCATAAAACATGTGAAGACTTGGACAAAGACACAGAAGGCTTAGTCATCAAATGTGCAAGTTGTATGAGGTTGGAAAGCCTTATTAACATCATAGATGACAGAATCAAGGTTTAAAACAACAAGGCTATGAAACCAGCCAGGTAACATTTAATAGGTAGAAGTAAAGTTTTACATTATGTTAATTAAAAAAAAAAAAAGCTCAGTGGTACAAGCACTCACTGGAAAACTTGGTTCGACTATAGTTGACATGAAAAGCACCTGGGGGCTTTTATGAACCCCGAACTAGTGTGATGTGGCTATAGTTAAGCTAAGGCAAACTTAAGTTTTGCTAACAAAAAAATAGGGTTCAAATCTAGGGGAAGGGAAAATAACCCTAAAGTCTGTTAACAACAAATCGTGGTATATGCATAAAATGGAGCACCAGTCAGCGTTAAACAAACTAAAGGTACAGATAACAACACGGAGAAGCCTCAAAAACATGACACTGAGCAGAGACAGACCTAAAAGAGTACATGCTGTATGATTACATTTATATAAGTTCAAGAACAGACAAAACTAATCTATGGTGCTAGAAATTAGAAGAGTAGTTGTCTTTTAGGGTGTGGACTGACCAAAAGGGGCTGAGAAAGAATTTTCTGGTATGATGGAAATATCTGTATCTTTTTTTCTTTTTAATTTTTTTTTTGTATGACTTCTTAACACCAGAGGAAATGTCTATACCTTGATTGAAGTTTTGGGTTCAAGGGCAGACATGTCATAAAACCCATGAATTGTACTTTTAAGATGTGTGCCTATCTCTCCATAGACATTTAATCTCAATTAAAACACATCTAGGGAATCAGCACCCCAGCATGTTCTATGTCGGCCAGAGGATATCGAAAACAGGGAGTTCAGCTCTGGACATGCACATGAAGACAAGATCCCAACCCAGGGGACAAGGAAAGTACCCAGAACAGGAGGAGTCAGGGAGCTCCACCTCTCACAGCTCAAAGGAGAAAACTGGCTGTGCTGGGCCTGGATACAGACACTCTTCCAGGGAAAGGGGAGCCAACTACTTTCTTACAAGAACCTGGCCTGGAGTGGGCAGCCATGGGCAACTGAGACCACACTTTCCTGGGCAAAGGGGATGCGTGGGAGGGATGTTTGTATTCTTTGGAAGGAAGGAAACCCTAAATAAACTCAAAGGTTCCTTCCAGTTTCAAATTCTACAAATGAGAAGTCATGAGAAGTGGTTTTTTTGAGATGAAGTCTCGCTCTGTCACCCAGGCTGGAGTGCAGTTGCACAATCTCAGCTCACTGAAACCTCCACCTCCTCGGTTCGAGCGATTCTCCTAACTCAGCCTCCTGAATAGCTGGAACTACAGGCACATACCACCACACCCGGCTAATTCTGTGTTTTTAGTAGAGAGAAAGTTTCACCATGTTGGCCAGGCTGGTCTTGAACTCCTGACCTCCGGTGATCTGCCCATCTTGGCCTCCCAAAGTGCTGGGCTTACAGGTGTGAGCCACCACACCCGGCCAACAAAGTTCTTTACTTAAGGGCAAGTATGCATTACAAGTCAGAACTGGTGTTTATTGCACCCCCACTATATCAGTCATTTTGTATAGGCAAAGTGATTGGATCTATGTATTCCTCCATAATATTGCTGTATTATAAACTAGTGATATACAGCCATAAGCCACATAAAGACGTTTCTGTCAATGATTCCATATTTACAACCACGGTCCCATAAGATTGTAATGGAATATAAACAGAAACCTGATACATGGCCCTTGATATTGGCATTGCAGATCAAGAAGGAAAATGACTGATATCCAGTAATAATGCTGGGACATTTTTTGTGTGAAAATATACATACAAATAAAAATACATATAACATCTAGGTTTGTGTAAGTATACTCTATAATGTTTACACAGGGACAAAATTGCCTAGCGACACATTTCTAAGAATGTATCCCCATCGTTAAGCAATGCATGGCTGTAATTATACTAGACATTCTGGTATGATTCATTCATCATTTCCAACGCTCACAATGGCTCTGCAAGGTAGACCTCATTATACCCACTTTATCTCCGCTTTACAGACAAGAAGATGCAGGCTCAGAGGCAGTAAACAGCTCAAATTGGCAGAACTGGGATTTAAAACCAGACTGTCTCCAAAGCTGACATACTTTTTTAATCTACAACTCACTACTCCTTGGATCTTGATTTTAAGTGTGTATTAGGATCCTTGCAGTAAATCACAATACCTGTGTCATTCAAAATGTACTTTAATTATCAGGTATATTGGATTAATGGGAAAAAAGTACACTTTAATTTACTATCACTGGTGAAGCTAAGTTTGGCAAGCAAATGAGTGGGTACAGAGCAGAGGAGGGAATGGACTCCTGTCTCCAGGATACTGTTTCCTTCCTGAAGATCTGAGCACACAAGGTCCCCAAGCTGGGCCATAGTCCGGACTACATTCTTCCCAGAGACGTGGGTCACTCTGACTATTCTTGCCCAGTGGGGCAACAAGGATCCCTCCCTAGCTGAGGCGGCGCTGGGGAAGGCACCTGTTTCCTGCTGTCTTAAGGACACAGTGACCCCGGCTCTGTCTCCCACTCCGCACTTGCACCTTACCTCGTCTTTGAAGAGACGTGCTTGGTCCTCACAACCTGTCAGGGTCTGAACAAAGCCGAAGACCTTGGAAACCAAAGATGACATATTGACCAGGGGCAGAGCTTGGGCATGAAGGGAGGGCGGGCCTCCATGGCCTAGGTGCTCTGAGCTGTGCCAATGCTTTTTCTCACCAGCCTAAAAGGATCCTAAGGTTTCTATGCTGGCAGATGGACAAGCTGGGCTCCTTGCTTCTGAGGCCCGGGACTGAAGCCTGCCTCTCCTGCTGGATTTCTGGCTGAACTAGCAGCACAGCCCCCTCCCCCTCTGCCACGATGGGCCTATCAGGAAGTGTTTCAGTCAGCCCCCACTGGCAGCTAGAAGGGACTGTGCACAGGACAGATGAGCAGGAGGTTGTGTCAGGAATGGTGCCAGGTTCTATCTGACCTGGGCCTTTCCTGGGCCTTCTCACCAGGGTATGGTGAGAGGAAGGAGGAGAGGAAGAGGATAAAGAAGGGCCCTCACTCCTCACCTCATCGATGGTCCACTTGGCAACTGTCGAGGCTGAGATGCCTGCTACTCCTGGCAGGAGCTTGCAGTGCTGCTCCCAGCACACAGAGAGTGAGCGGTCAGGGTGGGCCGACAGGGCTGACATGAAGAGGGACTGGTGCACAACATCAGGCGTGAGTGCTGGAAAGCAGAGGCAGAGGCTGACAGGCCAACGCCGAGGACTAAACTGTTCCCAAAGCCTGTGCATACCCAAGCCACCTGGGAGACTGGCTGGCAGAGCAAACAGGACCCCAGGCCCCACCTGACAGCCTATAGAGTCAAGAAGGTGAGCCGTATCTCCTCACTCCTCACCCAGTGCTCACTCCTGCTGGTAAAGTGGGCCTCTCACTTTAGAGAGTCTCAGTTCATCTATTTGGAATGACCCTCACCCCATCTCTCTGAGGCTGTGCCACCCTGGGCCCTGCAGGGACACTCTCTTAGAGCTGCTGCTACATCTCTAAAGACATTGTTTTCTAGATGCCATGCATCAAAAGTGTCCTTAACATCCAAACACGCTCAGCCTCGATGTCAGAAATTCATTCTGTTTGTTCTTTTCATGAGTCCTTTTGGGCCACAACCAACTTTCTCAGAGCCAGGGTGATTCTGCTGCAGGATCACAGTCCCCTGATCAGGCTGAAGACCACCCCTCTGGCCACTTCCTTTGCCTTAAGCTCCAGTTCCTCCTCCTCCTCCACCAGCCCGGTCCACACTACTGCCTATGCCAGCACTAGGGGTGATCCCTGACCCACTCCCCAGCTCCATGTTGCCTGTGGGTTTCTTTGCTTCCTGGTCTGCCTCTGGGATCACTGGCCCCAACCTTTTGCCTCAAGCAGCTGTACTGAGCTGATGACCAACGCTGCTCAGCTTGGCTTCCTTCTTCGTGGGCCCTGGCACTTGCCAACTTGGACTTCATCCCCCTCTGGCTGCTTTGACAAACCTGGCCCCACTCACTGCTACCAGCCTTGGCTGGCCTTGTGCAATGTGGCCACTTTCCCAAGGGGTTTTCCCAGCCTCTGCTCATGGTCCAGGAACATTGGCTTTTTATTCTACTGGTGTTAATTCCAGATGTTCATCAATGCAGCACCTCCAGTGCCCACTTATCAAAGACCCTCCCTGTCGGTCACAGATTGTCCTGGCTTCTCTCCCCTAGTGTCAGCCTTTCAGCCTGGCTCTTCCACCCCCATTCATTCACCCACAGAGCCTCTGGGATTCCATCCCTAGCCCTACCAACCACACTTCTTCCTGTGCCACTGCTGCCCTCTCTGTTCATCAGCGAAACCTTAATACCTGCCCATAGCCCAGACAACCCCATTTCCCTGCCCAGCCAGCTCCTCTCATGGTCTGTCTGGGGCACACCCAGCATCTCCCATGAGAACTACCCTCTGGTACCTCATCTACCTGGCCACAGGTTTGACCTTTGGTCTACCCAGCTACTTCCTCTCTGAAATCCTCTATCTGGTACCCTTCATACCGTGGGGTAGGGTTTGGGAGACAACACCAAGTTTGTAGGAAGCTTCTCTCTTTATCTTTCTTCCCCAGGGCACAGGGAAGAGTACAGGCCAGGAGCGTTCAACGGCAGTTACAGTGTCTTATCTAACTGCAAACCATCCAGCTGCAGGTCAGACATGGCTCCTCAGACAGGGCTCGTTGGTTCCTTCAAGTAGCTGATACTCCAAGGCCTAAAAACTAAGCCCAGCCAAGCCCTGTCCTCTCCAGGCTGCCCTTCCTAGGAAACTGTTCACCAGCAAACCCCAGAGCCTACACTAAGGAAGTCTACCCACCAGTGTGTAAAAAGTTGCCCCTGGAACAACACCAAGAGAGACCAGTGGCGCTTCTGGATGAGGCCAGCTGGAAGAGCAGGAGAGCCCTGCAGAAGTTAAGACCTGGGCAATGGCTCCTGCTCTATCCTTGAAGTGCCTCAAGGCTCTGAGTGAGTCCTTCTTTGCCTGTTCTGGGCCACAGTCTCAACCACTGGAAAGATGTTAGCTTCCTGAGAATTCCACAGCTGAATTCCGGGATGCACAGTAGGCAAGTGCCCTCTGGTGGTCAGAACTTGGTCCTGCAGTGGACCTGACCATGGGTACCACAGGTGGGTGGGTATAAGAGGTGCCCACAGCAGTTTGATTCTTAGGAGTCCTTACTCTGAGGGTCTAGGCGCTAGCCAAGACCCTCATCACTCATGCCTGAGGCTTAAGAAATTGATTCTGCTTCCACAAAGAGGAAACAGTATGAGATGCCAGCAAGAGGGAGTGAGGCAAGAAACTCAGATTAATAATACTGGCAGGGAGCTCTGTCTGCTAAGCGCCTCACATGAAGCGTCTCAGTTAAGCCTCTCACCACATCATAAGGTGGGTACAATTATCATCAGCATTTTACAGAAAAGGAAGATGAGGCTCAGAGAAGCAGTGCCACTTGCCCAAGATCTCTCGGCCTGTAAAAGGTAGTCTGACTTGAGGGCTATGCTTTTCATCACTATGTTACTTACTTCCCAGGTTACAGAGACTGTTCTTGAAGAACTGGAACAGCTTGGGTCTTGCCAAAGGCACATTAAACCAGGTGATTTCTCAAGATCTCTTTTAGTCTTAAAATGACAAGAAGGCTGGGCGTGGTGGCTCACGCCTGTAATCCCAGAACTTTCGGAGGCCAAGGCAGGTGGATCACAAGGTCAGGAGTTCGAGACCAGTCTGACCAACATGGTGAAACCCTGTCTCTACTA
>NW_016107456.1:3606345-3620922 GCF_001604975.1 Cebus imitator
AAAAAAAAAAAAAAATCCGACATGCATTCCATTCAACTGTGGTATCCCTGCTGTATATCAGGCCCCGTACTAGCGACTGAAGATGTAAGATGAATTCACCACCCAGGAGAGGGCTCAGTCACTATGGACCACCCCTTGAAGCATGTGGTGGGCTGAAATGTATCCCTGCAAAATTCATATGCTGAAGCCCGTCAACCCCCAGTGCCTCAGAATGGAACTGCATTTGGAGAAAGGGCCTTTAAAGAGTGATTAAGTTAAAATGAGGTCATTAGGATGGGCCCTAATCCAATTGTGTTGGTATCCTTATAAGAAGAGACACTTGGACACACCATGAGACACCCGGAATGCTCGTGCACAGAAGAAAGACCATGTGAGAACACAGCAAGAAGGCAGCCATCTGCCAGCCAAGGTGGGAGGACTCAGAAGAAATCAAGCCTGCCAACACCTTGATCTTGGACTTTCTGGCCTCCAGAACCGTGAACAATAAATTTCTATTGTTTGAGCAACCCAGTCAATGGCATTTTGTTATGGTAGCAAGCACACTAATGCAAGGGAGCACAAAATCAACTGACATTTGGGTTAGGTGCTTCATGTCTCTTATACCAGCAGCATGCAGTGGGAGGAGTCAGGTCAGATCCGAGTTGGAATGCCAGCTCTGCCCCTTACAAGATGAATGGCCTTGAGCAAGTAACTTCACCCTCTGAGCTTCACACTCCTCTTCTTGCAGAAAGAAAGAACAATATACATATTCGAGAACTCTTGTGAGAGTTAGACATAGTATGTGTAAAGCATCTGGCACGGTGCCTGGCCCATAGTAGGTGCTCAGTAAGTAGTGGTAGTAACCACTGTTACGTATTTCAGGTATTGACAAAAGAAAGACAGGTTTTATCCAGTTTTTCAAGTGAGGAAACTGAGGCTCAAAGATGTTAAGTGACTTGCTTAAGGTCACACAAGTAAAGTGACAGCCATGGCCTCCTTCCCAGGAAGCCTAGAATCAGAGAAGAGCAGGGGCTTCATCCTGCCTCACAGTGAGAACCAAAGGCCCCGAGAGGCTCTGTGCCCTCTCCACAGACTCAGAGCAAGGCCATGGGGGGCAAGAGATTAGAACCCCAGGTCGCTCAAGGTCCCTCCAGTGCTCCTGCCACTGCTCTGTGTTCTCAGCATCTCAAATGAAGAGGCACAGCCCTCCTTCCAGCTTCTCCCACTCTGGGAAATCCTGGTGTCTCATCCACCAGTGACAGAGTACTCATTGTGAACAGTCTGCAGAAGAGGATACAGGGGTAGATAACTAGACTTACTCTGGAAATCTTCCTGCGGAATCTTCCGATACTTTGGAGGGCGTCCAATTCTGGAGAGAGAGGGACTAGGTCTGTGGCAGGGAATCAGTGCCTGGCCCAGCCCAGACCCCCAGGAAGCCCGGGCCCTGAGTCCCTGGCCTCCATACCGGCCGTGATGGCGAGGCTTCTTCCTTGGGGAGAAGCCTGAGAGGTTCTTCTTGCGGGCTGAGGCCTCCGAGTCAGACAGCTCTGCTTTCAGCCGGCTCTGGTTCCTCTCAGCCAGCGGGCAGCCTGAGAGGCAATGGTGAGCTGTGAACTTGCCTGTGACATGGCCAGAGCCATCACAGCCAGGAGTGGGGCACTTCCTGGAGAAGAAGAAAGCTTAAGTTGGGTTGAATCCACTGCTCCCACTGAGCCCTCCCCACCCCTGGCCCCATCTGAAGAGTGTTTTAGTGGACCCCAGTCGGCTGCATGCAGTAGGTGCAAAACAATGCTGAGGGTCTCTCAGAAGCCTTCACTCACCGCTGGTGAAAGCTGTATTTGGAGGTCCTAGTGTGGGGCAGGCTCCTATAGCTGAGAGGGGGACAGCCCCCAGGGGAGGCAGAGCTGGGCTCTCTGGGTCCTAAAGGAGCAGAAAGGAGAGGGTCCTCATGGAGTTATGGGGGTGGGGAGTGCGGGGCAGGGAAGGAGCAGTTTCCACTAGAAACCCGCTCCCCAGGGACAAGGGTCCTGTGTCAGCTGTGACACCATTCTCTGCAACTAGATGTCTGCCCCTTTCTGGGGAAGGAAGGCTTAGCTCTCACATGTTGATACTTTGTTGAAACCTGCAGGCCATGCCCTCAGTCTCTGAGAGAACCCTTGGAGAGAAGAGACATTCAGAGCTGGTTGGGTGTAGCCGTATCTTAGAAGCCACATCAGGTAGACTCATGTTACTCTCAGTTCTTTTTCTTGTTTTCATCCCCAAGACTTTGGTAACTTTTTTAAGGCTCTGCCCATGTTTGGAGAACATTCAAGAAGATCAACACCCCATGTAAGACAAACATGGTGGCAGCAAGGAAATAAAGAAGGGAAATCCTAAGGGTGAAAATGGGGCTGAGCAGCCCAGTAACCTGAACTCTAACCTCTGTCTGGACAGACAATCAAAATTTACTTTAGGAAGCCAGCATTTCCTTAGCAAACATAGTGCATGCTCAGTGTGGTTCTGCTAGATGAGAAATCTCTGGGTGCCTAACCACCTCTGAAGCACATGCAACCAAGTGAGCTTGCCCCTCCGCACTTCGACACCCCAAACGCCAACAACTGGGGTAGCCAGAAGCACCACTTAGTGTAGCAGATAGTCCTGGGTGGGGTGGTTGGGGGATCTCAGAACTTATGGTAGGCATCAGAGCCCTCTATGTCATACCTGGGCATGGGAGGTCAGAGCTCCCTAGGTAAACTATAGGACTATCAGAACCTAAGGGGAAAGGAAAAGATCAGAGTGCCTTAGGGTTACACACGGAGAGGAGGCTGCAGAGGATGTCCTGTCTTGGAGCACCAGCCAGCAGGGTGGATGTCTGGGTGGTCAGCGTCAATCCAGAAATCATAGCCATGACTCCAGCCATCAAAGTGGATCTGGGGAGGAAAGGCCCTTGGAAGTCAGGCATTTCTCATGGAGCCAAGCTCAGCTCTAGGAGGCTCTCCCCACCCCTGGGACCTGTTAGAAGCAAGATCCTGGACTGGAAGAACCAGGGGGCCAACGCTGCAATAATCAGCCTCGGTCACATTTCCCAAGGGCTTCACTCATTAAGTTACTGGCATCTCTCACTAGCAAACCTTGGGTGGGACAAGGATTATTAGGCTCATTTTACAGATGATTAAGGCTTAGAGAGGGAAAATGATTTGTCCAAGTCCACAAAAATAAGCCACAGATGAGGCAAGAATGAGATCCAAGATCTTTGTCATCATTCATCTTGTGCCATGATGCCCTTGACCTCTAAGCAGTCTACAGAATTCCTGCCCAACTGGCCTGCCCATTTCCCAGTCCTAGGGTCCCAGAGCCACCTTTATCCGATGGTCCTCCACATCTTCCACGCTGGCCACGCGAATCAGGGCTGGGTTCCTGCGGTCCACAGCCTCCAGCTTCATGTTGACCAGGAAGCTGTGAGGGGGTCGCTGTAGAGGGGACAGCTGCCTTCAGGCCAAGGCCCGGCTCAGCAGAGCTGAGGCCTCACAAGGGGAGCTCAAATACGGTGCTTGGGGAAACTGGGGCCTGCCCAAAGGAGCAGGCTAGACCCCCAGCCTGGCTAGCTGAGTGCTCCATGTCTTCCTGAGCTCAGCTCTGGGGGCAAGAAGCACTGACTCACCACCTTGAAGGCCCAAGCGGGCACAGCAGAGGCCCCAGTTTCTTCCAGATATTTCTCCCAACAGAAGTTATCAGGGTCTGGGTAGTCTGTAGGAGAGGATGAGAGCAATATCTAGCCACCCAGATAGACTGGGGAAGCCCCCTGCCCCCAAGCAGGACCAGGAACATGGAAAGGGCAGAGGTCCTTGAAGCAGAATCTCCCCCACCATCATCACAGCCAGCTCCTTGCACTGGACTCTTCAGGAAGATGTGTGCTAGTAGAACCAAGCACAGCACCACCCTAATAGTTCACAGGGCTGTCTGGGAACCCTGACACCTGTCACTCTCGGCCTGTTGCTCCCACCCAGCCCCATTTGAATCTCTACTGTATTTGGGCCAATGCAATATTCCCAGGAGGAAGGACTCATTTTCTTTACTTCTGACTCCCTGCTCCCTTGCTGAGATGCTCATGTACCTTTCTTCCCCTAAACCCAAATGCAGTCAGGGTTTGACAGGACTCTCCTAAAATCAAAGAGTTCTCAACTCCCAGGCCAAGAAGCTGAGGCTTCAGGACATGTCTATTCTTTCACCCTGGTCATAGAGAAGCAGCTACTGAGGCACTACTGGGAAGGGGCCAATGGAGAGGGAAATAGAGCCAGGCTTAGGAAAGAGGGCTTGCTCAGGCAGCAGGGTCACCTTGTGGAGGGGTGAGGGGTTTTCCTTGCTTCTGGCACCAGCCCACTGGGTGGATGTAGGGGCTGCTGGAATCACACCTGAAACCCAAGAACATGTCACTGTCCCAAGAGAAACTTGAGGCCCTGAGCCTGCCATCCTCTGACAGCATGGCTCAGAGCCCACCCTCATCTACTTCTTAGTGAGGGAGACAGATGGCAATGACAAAACTAGAAAATTGCAAGATGAGTTATAAACTCTATCACCATAATATCTAAGGGAAAATCATGACTCATAGTGGTTTGCTCATCTTAATCACGGTATTTTTAGATGATACATTTAACATTGAGCTGTATTTCTCATGTTAAAGCTCAATTCGATTATCCTCCACCCAGAGAAGATCTGAATGTCAGAGCTGGACTGAGTGGGGCCACACAGTGCCTGAGATATGAAGGCAGTTGCCCCCTGCCATCCCCTCACCCGCCCAGGCCAAGTCTGGGCCCTCCCACTACCAGTAGTCGTAAGTATCATCCCAGTTGTCGAAGTGCACCAGGAAGCGGCTATCCACCACGTCAGTCACACTGGCCACGCAGACAAGGGACGGGTTCATGCGGTCAACAGCCTCCAGCTTCATGCCCACCTGGAAGCCCAGGGGTGGGGGACTCTAGGGGAAAAAGAGGGGCTGCCACGGCCAGAGCCAAGCTGGCTAGCACAAGCCCAGAGCCTACTGGCAAACAAAGGAGTAGGTTCTCTAGGACAGCCTGGGGTGTGGGCAGTGAGGAAGGAAGGAGAAATAAGCTGGGAAAGAGGACCCTCCAGGGCTAATCATAACCTGAGCCCTGCGGCACTCAGGAACCTCTGGCCTCCAAGGTGCGCTCAGAGGAGGTCTGGTTTGTGCCAGAAGGTAAATGCCCAGAAGGAGGCTATGCATTCACCCAAAGAACCTGGCAAACCAAGTACAAGTCTTCCATATCCAGACAAGCCTCACCCAGCTTGTCCTGAGGCAGTTGTGGCAACAGCGGGGTGGCCAGGAAGAAACAGCTGACATCTTTGGCATGGAGGCAGGCAGGGAACCAGTAGTTTAGTACCTGCCATGTACCAGGCATAAGCTTCAAAAGATATCACCTCCCTGGATCTTTACAACAACCCTATTCCCATTTAAGAAGTTACATAACTTGGCCCAGAACACAATGCTAGTCAATGGCGGGACCAGGATTTAAACAGTTTGAATTACAAGTCAGCATTTGTTGTCACAACAGCAGGTGGGACCCCATCTGTCACCTGGGAACTTGAAAGTATGAACTCTGGGGCTGGAATGCGGTGGGGAAGTAACTGTCCCTGCCTAAAGAGCATGGAGTCCCAGGCCCATGGGGACTCTAGACATTCAATATGGTTAATTTTGTTTTTTTAGACACAGGGTCTCACTCTGTCACCCAGGCTGGAATGGAGTGGTGCAATCATAGCTTGCTGTAGCCTTGAATTCCTGGGCTCAAACAATCCTCCCACCTCAGCTAGCTACTGTAGTAGCTAGGACTACAGGCATGTGCCACCATGCCCAGCTAATTTAATGACATTTTTTGTAGAGATGAGGTCTTACTGTTGCCTATGCTGGCCTTAAACTCCTGAGCTCAAGTGATTCTCCCGCCTCAGCCTCCCAAAGTGCTGGAATTACAGGTGTGAGCCACCACACCTGGCCAGTATGGTATTTTTCAGGGACTCCCTATATCTCTTAGGCCTTTTGCTTGGGATTATGTGATACTTTAACTGCTGGATAAGCTGCCAGCTGCCATGAACACAGGAAAGGACAGGGGTGAAAGAGTCTCAATGTTGGGCAAAAAGAAAAGAAAAAGCTCCCAGAATAGAGGCATTGACCCTACACCAAAGAACTGTAGAACAAACCAAAAAGCCAGAATATATGAGCAATGACATCTCAGTGCTCAGACAACAGTAGTGGGCCAGGGGCTGCAAAAGGAGGTTGAGGATAGGGTATCTGCAGTAGAGGAGGGAGGGAAGTCAGAAAAACCTACAACCAGCTCCCACCTTTGGCGCTAAACCCTGCCCAGCTATGCCCCTCCCATCTGACACGAGAGATCAGAGCAAAGCTGAGAGAACCAGTAGATGAGCTCCCTTCCAATGAGTCAGCTACCCTGGGCCAGCTGCAGTGACTCTGGCACATAGGGATGATGTCCACTTTCACTCAGGGGCACTCACGTGGCTCTGGCTCACAAACAGGTGCTTGGGGGCAGCCTGAGCTCTTGTGCTGCGCAGGTACTGGCTCCAGCTGAACTCCTCCTCCTTGTAACCTAGGCCCCTCGAGGGGGATGAACAGAGCACCGTGCAGAGGCTGGGCCACGGTGAGGGCACCCCACACTGAAGCAGCAGAATCAGGCATGCCTGAGGACCCCTCCCAACCCTCAAGAACCTGCGCAGGGATCCCCCCATACTGAAGAAGGACATGACTTTGGTAGACACTCAAAGGGCCAGGGCAAAGCGGAAGTCCCAGGGTTTCTTTCTGGTCAACCTGGCCCCAGGGCAGAGTCATATCAGGATGTGATGAAGAGAGGCTGGCTTTGGAACAGGGTACAGGGTCAGAAAACACAAGAGCTGGAAACTGGGGGACCCAAGGGGAAGAAGCGAAGGGTCTGAGGACTTGCTGCTTCAATGCAACCAACCCAGCTAGGCCTTACCTTTGGGAGGCTGCAGCTTGTGCCCTGTCTTCTCGAACCAGCCAGCAGGGTGAATGTCAGGGGAGTTGGCATTGACCCAGAAGTCATGGCACTCAGAATACCCATCAAAGTGCAGACGTAGGCGATAGCCACATACCTGGCACCATGAGGGGAATCAGGACTCCAATGCCAGGAGATACCCCATTCCCCATCTCCCTCACCTCTCCTGGCCCAGCCTGGTGGTCTCAGGGGCTCTAATGCTAACAGGTTCCCCAAGCCCACCCCCTATCCTGTACTCTGACCCATGCTGTCCCATTCTGCAGTGAGGACAGTCAGGTACTCATGAGCCCTGGGTGCAAGAGAGGTGGACTTTATGACAGTCTCCTGCCCTTCTGAGGCCTGGACAGAAATTCAAGGGCAGCCACCAAGGCTCAGGACTGCTGAGGGCTCCTGATGACCCTTCCCTCTGCTACCTTCTCTCACTGCTCCCCACTTACACTCTGCTTCCAGTCTTGCTGAGCTAATGCAATCCCTTGAAGGTGACAGTCTGTTCCACAACCCAGGGCTTTTGCCCACTTTGCTCCTTCTGCCTGGAACTCCCTCCTTATTCACAGCTTCTCTCTCAAGACTCTGCAAAGGAGGCCCTTCCTCTATGCTTTTCCTGCTCCTCAGACAGAACTGACCCAGCTGTGCCTCCCAGATTAAGTCTGTTGCCATCCTGTGGCATGTGGCTGATATGTTTATCTGGCTGATTCCCCAGACAGCAGTGAGCTTCTAGAGGACAAGGACCTTGTTTGACTCATGCCAATATCCCTGGCTCTCGGGATCTCCCCAAGCTCCCCCAGGGTGGACAGTATACATTCATCTAGTAACAGGACTGTCCCATGACACTGCATCTGGTTTTTGTTCTTTTAAACTTTCTGTGTGTTCCAACTTAATCCCCTACTAGATTATGTGTGCTCTGAGGGGAGGGAGGTGTTTCCTTCTATGTCCCCAGAAAGATCCAGCTCACCTCAGCCACGGTGAGGATGAAGTACATGGACGGGTGTTGAGGATCAATGCCTTCCAACTTCATGCCCAGTTTGAAGCCATTCTTGTTGTGAGTGACTGCCTGGGACTGTCAACGCACAGAGTGGAGAGGACCCAGCTTCCATCCAGCCTTATCCTTGCCTAGTGGGCTTGGGGTGAAGGAGCTGCCTTTAGGCCCCACCCGCCTGGTATTTCCAAAGGGGCAGCTTATTTGGGGATCATTACTGCAGGGATCTAGACAGAGAGAGAATATCTCCCAGGTCCCTTGAAAAATGTGGGTGAGTCAGGCCTGGACTCAAGGGCTCCCTCTCACCAAAGTCATGGAAAGATCAATGCTGAATTGAGTAGAAGTCACCAGAATTCAAAAGTCTGCAGGCCCAGTAATGGATGAGCCTAGCCTCCACCTCTCTATTTCTTCCTACCCTGCCAGCCCCTTATGGTGGGCCCTTTTCCACTCTAGGCCCCTAAACCCTCTCTCCCTTCCATTCTACCAGTCCACTGGGGCATGCCTGACACAGAAAACACCAGAAGGCCTGAGTTTGGTGGTGTGTCCCTGGACTGGGAAGGCAAGCTCTTCCTAGGTGGAAATTGTCCAACTCACGTCCTGGAAGAGGCTGACCGGGGCAGTAATGGCCTTCTGCTCCTCTAGGTAGGACTCCCACGACCAGCCTTCCTTCTTCTCACCTGTTGCTGTAGAGAGGGGACAGAAAGGCTAACTCTTGGGCTGCTACTGATGTATGACTTTCTTCAGCTTCTCCTGACCAAGCTCTACCTTCACTCCCCGACAAATGTTTGTCTGTGGTCATGGGTACCCTCTGGTCCCACCCACCATGATGGTGCCAGACACAGGTGGCTGATGGGAAGCTCCGTGTCAGGTGAGGCCACATCAAATTCTGCCCGTCACTCCCCCGCCCCCAGGCCACTGTCAGCAGAAGTACTCTGGATTATTCAGCAACTGACTGAAGTTACAAAGTCTCAGCCACAAAGGGACCCTATCCTCTGACGTGACAAAGCTAAGTGACAAGTCCTATGCCAGAGGACTTAATCACAATGCCGTCTAAATTCACAAGGAAAGGAGAGAAAAAAAGAAATGACAGGGAAAACCTGAAAATAAGAATAAATGGAAGAGTTGGGAAAAGTAAGAAACATGGCTGGGCACAGTGGCTCATGTCTGTAATTCCAGCACTTTGGGAGGCCAAAGCAGGTTAATCACTTGAGCTCAGGAGTTTCAGACCAGCCTGGGCAACATGGTAAAAGCCCTTCTCTACTCAAAATACAAAAATTGGCCTGGCATGGCAGCCCATGCCTATAATCCCAGCACTTTGGGAGGCCAAGGCAGAGGAATCACTTGAGGTAAGGAGTTTGAGACCATCCTGGCAAACATGGTGAAACCCTGCTCCACTAAAAATACAAAACTTAGTTGGGCATGGTGGTATGTGCCTGTAATCCCAGCTACTCGAGAGGATGGGTCTTGCCTCAGGAAGAAATAGAGGGTAGGAAGAAATAGAGAGGTAGACGAATTGCTTGAACCTGGGAGGTGGAGGTTGCAGTGAGCCAAGATCACACCACTGCACTCCAGCCTGGGGGACAGAGCGAGAGTCCATCTCAAAAAGCAAACAAACAAAAAACCAAAAATTATCCGGGCATGGTGGCACATGCCTGTAGTCCCAGCTACTTGGGAGGCTGAGGCGGAAGAATTGCTTGAACCCTGGAGGCAGAGGCTGCAGTGAGTTGAGAACATGCAACTGCACTCCAACCGAGGTGACAGAGGAGCCCCGTCTCAAAAAAAGTTAAACAAAAGAAAAAGAAGAAATACTTTTTTGATTCTTCTTTCCATGAACACCTACAGAGACATACACAAATGTGCATATGTGTGCTTGGTGGACACCCCCAGAGTGGACACACTGATTCCGCAACCCTCCCAGACACATATAGTCTGTATGCACACACATATACTCACACACACACACGCTATGGTCAGGGCCTACAGCCCAGGTCCTGTCTATACCTCTGAGTCTCAGGGTCCTGGGGAAGCAGATAAATTCCTCTGCAGCACCTTCAATATAACCTGAGGTGTCTTTAACAGAGGACAAGTACCCTTTAAAGGCTGGAATAGCCAGTTACATGGAGGCTGACCAGGTCAACACGAGCTGCCTCCAACTGAAGGCTACAGACAGCTGAAGAGGTAACAACTTACAAAAATCAATTCATATCCCTTAGGTAAGTAACTCCAGCTTCTTCTAGAAACTTATATGCCTCTATTTTGTCATCTTTAAAATGCAGATATCCGCCACAGAGGATCACTATGATGATTAAGTCAGATCTATGTATAAAAAATCCTTATGAAATACAGAGTGCCA
The DNA here is from genome assembly GCF_001604975.1 of Cebus imitator. Taxonomy (NCBI): domain Eukaryota; kingdom Metazoa; phylum Chordata; class Mammalia; order Primates; family Cebidae; genus Cebus; species Cebus imitator. The sequence continues at coordinate 3,616,670 of NW_016107456.1, forward strand.
AACTTCTGTTACCAGCGCTTCCTGGGTCTTCACTAAGTCTGTGAGTCTGTGGGACTAGATTCCAGCTCTGCCTCGCTCGGCGTCTCTTGGCTACCGCCCTGGATAATTCGGGCTTGGAGCGGTCTGTCTCTCGGGAAGATGCTTTTTTCCTTTTTGCTTTAGTTGGGACCTAAGTGGCCTAAGTGACTACAGGCACTTGTCTGTTTTTTTGTTTGTTTGTTTTTTTGGGGGGGACAGAGTTACACTGTCGCCCAGGCTGGAGTGCAGTAGTGCAATCTCAGCTCACTGCAGCTTCTGCCTCCTGGGTTCAAGCAATTCTCCTGCCTCAGCCTCCGAGTAGGGATTACAGGTGCCTACCATTACGCCCAGCTAATTTTTTTTTATCTTTAGTAGAGATGGGGTTTCACCATGTTGGCCAGGCTGGTCTTGAACTCCTGATCTCAGGTGATCCATCTGCCTCGGCCTCCCACAGTGATGAGATTAGAGGTGTGAGCTACCGTACTCAGCTTAGAAACACCTGTCTGGCTGCCTACATTCCTTAGTCACTGTACCAAACCTTGAGACCTCAACTACCTGATCCATTTGGGCCATAGCAAGTATTTTGTTCATCAGTTGATCAAGCAAGCTAACAAACTCTCAGATACCTATGCGGACACCAATCTAGAGCTCATCTCTTCTGGCTATCCTTTGTCCTGAGTAAAACCTGGATTGTCCCTTAGAACATATCACCTGCTGTGTTCCCTCAAGAAACCCTCCAGTTCTCCCACTCAGTCTTCATCCATTCTTATGGAGTAGGGGAAAGAGAAGAGAGAGTAGACTTCAGAATGCAATCATCTTGCTATTTCTTGCCACTGGGATTCCATATCATCATGCATAAGACCTCTTTACTTTTTCCAAAACTCTACTACTATGACAGAATCCTTCCCAACAGCCACTTCGTCCTCCCTGGATGACATTCTTCTTTTTGCCTCACTCTTGCCAAACCGTAACATCAGCTAAGGGACTGACTACCTAGCAGATTTCTTGTCTCAGGCACGTCTGCTGCTCTTTGGTGCTTCGATTCTCAGTTCACCTCTCTTTAACCATACTCCAAAGGCCAAGCTCTGAGATCCCCATGCCACAGCAGACACCTCTGACCAGCACCCTCTTTACCTGCCATTATCTCTAACCACTGGTCCCCTGAAGATATCTCTCCCTGCCTGTAGTATCTTCATACTCTCTCACTAGTCACAACACTTACCACGTACACATTCTTCACAGTTTACCATCATGCACCTCTTCATTTGACTATAACCATTCTTTTTACCATTTAATGGTTAAACCCGTGTGCCATGTCTGGTACTAGAAATTGGGGGTACAGGGGTGGCTGAAAGACTTCATACACATGGTCTCCCTGAGTCCTCATAATGCTCTCAGGTGATAGGGAGGGCTCATAGCAACCCCTTTCACAGGTGAGGACAGAGATTCAACGTAATCCACTAGAAAGAGGCCTGATCACCAAATCCTTCGGAAATGACTAGATTCCTTCCCTGACCAAGCCCCCAGCCAAACCCAGTTTCCTGCCTCCTTTTTCTGTTGGTGAACAATGGGCTGAGCCCTTAGGCACATCCCCAAACCCAAATAAGTCCCAAGGCTCTTGTGTATGGTTGTGCAATCTGTGCACTGTATACAGATGCCCAGCCAAGGGGGTGAATGGGCTGAAATCCAACCTGGGCTTCTTGCCATGCCAAGTGACTGAGTCTCTTGTGAAGAAAGGTTGCCCTTTTCTAACTGGTCTGCCCAGGAGAGGTACTTTTTATAACTTGTTCGAAAGCACCATATTGGCTAGCAGTGGCACTGATCCTCTCTCCACTTCCAGAAATGCTCCTTTGCTTATTCTTGCTTCCTTAGACCAGATGTTCTTGGTTAGGACTTTCTTTGGCAAGCTCAGCCTGATCTAAAACCGAACTTGTAACTTCTCGGCCAAAGCCTGTGCCCCTTTTGGTGTTCGTTACCCTACTCAATGGCACCACCATCCATTCATCCAGTCACGCAAGCTGGAAACTTGGAAGTGATCCTTTATGCCTCTTTTTTGTTTTTGTTTTTTTTTTAAACTCCCCAGGATCCTTCCGTTCTGCTGATTCCAACCCCTAGGTATCTCTTGAATCTATCTCCATCTCTCCAGATTTACTCTCCTTGCTTGCTTTGAACCTAGTCCAAAAGCCTCTTTTTTTTTTTTTTTTGAAGATGAGGTTTCACCATGTTGGCCAGACTGGTTTTGAACTCCTGACCTCAGGTGATCCACCCACCTCAGCCTCCCAAAATGCTAGAATTACAGGCGTGAGCCACCGTGCCCGGCAAAAGCCTCTTAACTCATCTCTGCCTCAGACTTATTCTATTGCTAGAATACATCTCAAATGCAAAACTTGCTTATTTTCTTTGCTTTTAGTTCCATGGCTTCTCATTTCCAACCCAAAGCCCAAAAATCTAAACACCTTACCACACCACACACAGCCCTCAGTAACTAGCTACTCCCTATCACTCTATCTTTGTCATGCATTCTCATTCCCCTGTGTCTCTGCACAGGTTGATACTTCTGCTTTAAAATCCTACCCCCACCTCTTCCATTATCCTATCTTTTTCACATCCTTCAAGACCTAGCCATAGTTCCAGCACCTCGAATAAGACTTTACATAAAATAGACGTACAACAAATGCTTGTTAAATGACTATAAGGATGGATGGATGGATGAATGAATGGATGAATGAATGGATGGATGAAAATATCATCTCATGGAGCCTTCCTATATTTCAGGAGGCAGAGTTTGTTCTGTGACATTCCCTCGTATTTACATACCTCAAACATAACACTTATTATATGGTTACATAATAATCTATTGCCATATCTATCTCCGCAACTAGACTATCAGCTCATTAAGTGCAAGTACTGTGTTTTGCTTACTCTAAATTCTTAGCATCCCGCCCACTATCTGGTACATAGGAGGCACTTAGTATTTGTTAAATAAAAGAACAATGATGAAAATAACTACACATCAAAAACTGTGAGATGCAGCCAAAGCAGTATTTAGAGGAAAATGACAGCCTTAAAAGAACATATTAGAAACGGAGGAAGGCTAAAATTAATGAAATTTTAAAATCAAAATAAATCTGTCTCATGAAGTTAGAAAAAGTAAAATCAACCCAAAGAAAGTAGAGGTAAAGAAATTTTAAGGCAGGGCGCAGTGGCTCGCGCCTGTAATCCCAGCACTTTGGGAGGCCAAGGCGGGTGGATCATGAGGTCAAGAGATCGAAACCATCCCGGCCAACATGGTAAAACCCTCTCTCTACTAGAAAATACAAAAATTAGCTGGGCGTGGTGGTGCGTGCCTGTAGTCCCAGCTACTCGGGAGGCTGAGGCAGGAGAATTGCTTGAACCTGGGAGGCAGAGGTTGCAGTGAGCTGAGATTGCACCATTGCACTCTAGCCTGGTGCCTGGTAACAAAGCAAGACTCTGTCTCAAAAAACGCCTGTAATCCAAGCACTTTGGAGGCCAAGGCAGATAGATCACCTGAGGTCGGGAGTTCAAGACCAGCCTGACCAACGTGGTGAAACCCCATCTTAAAATAAAATAAAATAAAATAAAATAAAAAGACAAAATTAGTATGTTTCTGGAAAGACTAACTAATAAACAAAGAAAGACTCTGGGAGGCTGAGGTGGGAGGATTGTTTGAGGTCAGGAGTTTGAGACTGGCCTGGACAACATAGTGACATAGAGTTTATCTTTTTTTTTTTTTAAAAAAAACACAACAAAAATAAGTGTGCTCACATCTTCCTACATGGCGCCCTGGAGTAGAATTCTAGTCATTTGAGTTATTTTTTTTCAGACGGAGTCTCACTCTTATCCAGGCTGGAATGTATTGGTGTGATCTCGGCTCACTGCAACCTTCACCTCCCAGGTTCAAGCAATTCTCCTGCCTCAGCGTCCCAAGTGACTGGGACTACAGGCACGTGCCACCACATCTGACTAATTTTTTGTATGTTTAGTAGAGATGGGGTTTCACCATGTTGGTCAGGCTGGTCTCGAACTCCTAACTTCAGGTGATCGCCCACCTCAGCCTCCCCTATTTCTATCTTTAAAAAAAGTTTTAGGCCAGGCCCGGTGGCTCACGCCTGTAATCCCAGCACTTTGGGAGGCCGAGGCGGGTGGATCACAAGGTCAAGAGATCGAGACCATCCTGGTCAACATGGTGAAACCACGTCTCTACTAAAAATACA
>NW_016107456.1:3622305-3625837 GCF_001604975.1 Cebus imitator
GTCGCCCAAGCTGAAGTGTAGTGGTGTGATCTCAGCTCTGTTTCCCAGGTTCAAGCAATTCTTCTGCCTCAACCTCCTAAGTAGCTGGGATTACAGGCATGCACCACCACACGCAGCTAATTTTTTTTTTTTTTGTATTTTTATTAAAGATGGGGTTCACCACGTTGGTCAGGCTGGTCTCAAACTCCTGGGCTCAAGTGATCCACCCGCCTTGGCATCCCAAAGTGCTGGGATTATAGATGTGAGCCACTGCACCCAGCCATCTGACATTTTACTTTAAAAAAAAAAGGCAAGACACCATTGGCCAGGAACAATGGCTCATGCCTGTTAATTCTAGCACTTTGGCAGGCCAAGGCAGATGGATCGCTTGAGATCACGAGTTTGAGACTAGCCTGGGCAATATGGCGAAACCCTATCTCTACAAAAAATACAAAAATTAGCAGAGAGTGGTGGTGTGCTCCTGCAGTCTCAGCTACTCAGGAGGCTAAAGAGGGAGGATGGCTTGAGCCTGGCCTGTGGAGGTCACAGTAAGCGGACACTTTGCCATTGTACTCCAGCCTGGGCAATAGAGCCAGACCTTGTCTAAAAAATAAAAATAAAAAAAAAAAAGTTACCAAACTTGGCAGGGAAAAAGTCAGTTACCATTACAACCCCACAGATACCCTAATACAGTTTAATTCTTGTCTATTGGTGCAATATCTTTTTTCTGTATCTTATAGGTAAAATATCAAGGAATAAAATGTTAGGTGACAATACTAGGGGCTTTGAAAGCTCATGCTGTGCTCAGAGGAACAGTGTGAAGAAAATCTCATGATAATTAGGATACCTGTTCTTTGGCTCATCTTAGGGCACAGACCTACTCTGACATTATCTTAAGTAGAGTATCAATGAAGATTAAGTTTGCTATAAGTAAAAAAGGGGAGCCAGGTACAGCAGTATGTGCCTGCAGTCCCAGCTACTCAAAAGGCTGAGGCAGGAAGATCACTTGCACTCAGGAGTTTAAAGCTAGTATGGGCAACATAGTAAGACCCTGTCTCTAAAAATAATAAAAAATAAATGAAATAATTAAAAGGGGGATATTATGAACTTTACATCCTTTAGATCAATTCCTTTCTTAATCACCTAGTCTCATGCCTACTTCTACGCAGCAGTGAAACTGCTCTCTTCAGTTACTAAAGTCGAAATTCAATGACTTATTCTTATGCTTCAACTCTGTTGATCTTCATATGTGCTACCAACCACCCATTCCATCTTGGTATTTCTTTCTTACGACACTCTCTTAGCTCTATTCTTCTTCCTTTTCTGTTTCCATTCCATTTCTTCCTCCTCCTCCCTCAACCCTGCTTCTCAATGGTGCAAACCTAAAAATCAACACAGTACTTCCCTCCCATCTTCCTTCCTTTCTTCTCACTCCCTCAGGAAGCTTCTTCAGCATGCTTTCAGTTACTTCAGTACAGATAATTCAAAAGGTAATGGTTCTAGTCAGATCTTTCACTACAATGTCTACAGATAAGAGAGAAAATATAGAGAGAAGAACGGAATGCCAAGATTCAAGACTAACCAATTAATTACAAGCAGTCATCAGGGTACCACTATGTGCTGGGTTTTTTTCTTTCAATTTGCTAGAGATATTTGTGTGTTTGCCTCTCTCCTATACAACATGGTTAGCCAATTCATAATCAGTTCATTTTAAGACACTGAAAGTTTAATCAAGAGCCTGATATTTATGTTTAACCTGTGCCTTATAGGGATCTATGCCTGGGAACAACAAACTGAAGAAGCTGGGCTCCAAAATGCTATTGTCTATTGTTTACCTGGTGTCAGCCATTAAAATTGCCTTTGGTTTCTAGGAAATATAAATAGATGCTTTTTAAAAATGTAATGAAAGCCATGGACAATTCACATAAACAAGTCACAGAATTGCGCATGTAAACTTAGGTTAAAGACCACAGTTAAGAAAGTGTTGCTGTAAGTGGCATACTGATTAATTTCTGGTACTGAATTATATGCTCATATCTCAACTTGTTCACCAACTCCATATGGCATTCCTTGTATTTCAATATAAAATCTGTTTCTTACACTCAATTTAAAAATGGGCGGGGATATGAATAGACATTTCTCCAAAGAAAATATATAAATGGCAAATAAGCACATGTAAAGACGCTAACATCATTAGCCATTAGGGAAATGCAAAACAAAACCACAATGAGATACCATCTTATTACCTCTAGAATGATAATAATAAAAAAGATAATAACAAGCATTGGTGAAGATGGGGATAAACTGGAATCCTCATATACTGCTGGTGGGAATGTAAAATGGTGCAGACACTTTGAAAAGCAGTCTGACAGTTCCTCAAAAGGCTAAACATAAAGTTACCATATGGCTGAATAATTCCGCCCCTAAGCATATACCCAAGAAAAATGAGTACATATGTCCACATAAAAACTTGTATACAAATGTTCATACTGGCACTATTCATAATAGCACAAAAGTAGAAGCAACCCATATGTCCATCAACTGATGAATAAACAAAGTGTGGTAGGCCCATACAATGGAATATTATTCAGCAATAAAAAGGAATGAAGGATATACAGCCTAAAATATGTAAACCTTGAAAACATAGTGCTAAGTGAAGAGCCAGTCATAAAAGACCACATATTTAATTCCATTTATATGAAATGTCCAAAGTAGGCAAATCTGGTGTACCAAAAGCAGACTGCTGGTTGCCTAGGACTGGAGGGAGGTTAGGGGGAATGATGGCTAATAGTTATGGGACTTCTTTTGGGAGTGATGGAAATGTTTTAAAATTTATTGTGGTGATGGTTATACAACGCTGTGAGTACACCAAAAAAACCACTGAATTGTACACTTCAAATGGATGAATTGTATGGCATGTGAATTGTATCTCAATAAAGCTATTAAGAACAGGTATCTTATAAAAATGTATGGAAAAAGCACTAATCATTAAAAAAATGGACAAATTGGGCATCATAAGAATGAACTTTCTGTTCCTTAAAAGACACCATTTAGGAAAAAAACAACAACAAAAAGCAAGAGTAGGGTGCCTGTAGTCCTAGTTACTCAGGAAGCTGAGGCAGAAGGATCTCTTCAGTTTGAGGCTACAATGTGCTATGACTGCATTGTGAACTGCCATTGCACTCTAGCCTGGGCAATATAGCAAGACTTCATCTCTCTCTCTCTCTTTTTTTTTTTCTTGATGAGTCAGGGTTTCATTCTGTCACACAGGCTGAAGTACAGTGATGTAATCTCGGCTCACTGCAACCTCTGCCTCACGGGTTCAAGCGATTCTCCAGCCTTAGCCTCCGGAGTAGCTGGGACCACAGGTGTATACCGCCATGCCCAGTTAATATTTGTAATTTTTGCAGAGGCAGGGTTTTGCCATGTTGCCCAGGCTGGTCTCAAACTCCTGAGCTCAAGTGATCCTCCCACCTCAGCCTCCCTAAGTGCTGGGATTACAGGCACTGTGCCCAGCCTTAAAGTGTACTTTTTTTTTTTTTTTCCAAGACAG
>NW_016107456.1:3627308-3634811 GCF_001604975.1 Cebus imitator
AAAAAAAAAAATAATAATAATAAATAAATAAATAAATAAATAAAATAAAAAAGAGAGCCAGGTGTGGTACCTCACACTTGTAATCCCAGCACTTTAGGAAGCCTAGGTAGGAGTATCGCTTGAGCCCAGGAGTTTGAGACCAGCCTGAGCACCACCAGGTTGCCAAAGGAGGGGTGAACCAGCCCAGGTCAGAAACAGAGCAGGTCAAAACTCCTGGGCTGATCTGTAGTGGAATCGAGCCTGTGAATAGCCACTGCACTCCAGCCTGCACAACACAGCGAGACCCTGTCTCTAAAAAAAAGAGACCAGCCTGAGTAAGATCCCCATTTCTAAAAAATTTTAAAAAATTAGTCATGCATAGTGGCATGCACCTGTCATCCCATCGGCTCAAGATGTTGAGGCGGGAAGATTGCTTGAGCCCAGAAGGTCAAGGCTTCAGTAAGCTGTGTTTGCACCCCTGTACTCCAGCCTGGGCAACAGAGCAAGACCCTGTCACCCTCTAAAAATTTTAATTTAAAAAATTCTAGAAAATAAAAAAAAAAAACCAGATTCCATCCTTATGTTGATGGTTTTGAGGGAGGAAGAGAAACATTAAACAAATTGCTACATAGTATCTATGTGATTACAAGTGTGACAATGCTACTTAGCTACAGTTGCCAGTTGTCACATAAGAATGTGGAGATGGTAATAGAGAAGGCCTGAGCCTTGGAGCTATGAATGATCTCTGCTCCATTTTTCCTAGAATCAAAGAGTCAGAATGGGGTTCCAAACAGGAATGTCAGACCAATGACCAGTGCAGGCTTGTCCCACCAGTAAGAAGCAATGACATGCAGTACCAGTAAAAGCTACTCAAGTCTTCAAAAACTGAGCCAAGATCTCCCTGGCGGTGGAGCCTAGTCATGACGGGATAATAGAGGATAAACAAACACATAATATAGCCTCCAGGAACACATTTACACTAATACACAAACCCAAAACTGTCTCTCACCGTCTCTCTCTCTCTTTCACACACACTAACTCATGCCCATTTATGTATGTACAACATACCATCATAATCATAACCCACACTCCCAGCCTCACACCTTCAAAGGTATATACACACCTCACACGAATACATACACACGGGCCACCATACCAGGCTGGCTGCTGCTCCACTCCTCACTCTCTGGGATGCTAGCGGTGGGCTGTCCCTCTGGATCCTTTTCTTCTTCTTGCTTCTCCTGTAGAAGGCAAGCCTGATACCAGCTTCTTGTCCTCATGGTTTGGGATGAAGCCTTAGCCTCTGATCCTGGCCCCTACCTGGCTCTCTGGCCATGTGGTGTTCTAACCCAAACAGGCAGAATTTCTTCCAGGCCACCAGCTCCAGCAGACAACCCTTTTTCACTTGAGCACAGACTCATGTGAGCATGCACATCCTAATTAAACAGGCTGACTACCACGCTCCTTGTTATCCAGTAGAGAAACTGAGTACACAAAAACCTGCTTTGTGATCTTATGTGCCCAAGAGAATTCATGCTCTGTCCCTTCCAGCTTCTGCAGCTAGAGCCCTGTGTTCCCCGGCCTTTGGCCTAGCCACTGGACTCCAGTGATGGAGTATTCCAGCTGCCTGCACAACTACTTTCGGTGCTAGTTCACATGACCAAGTTTTAACCTTGACACTAGACTGAGATGGGAGCTCTGGAAAATCAGGAGAGTGATTAATTCATTTCCCTCCAATCAGGTTTAGGACTTGACTCAGGATGGAACCCAAAAATATGATGAGTGAGTCATTATGAGTGTCTTCTCTGCCCCAGCTCCATAACCTGGATTGATGGAGGGGACAGTGGGAATTAAGGCAAGGCTATAGCTTCCCTCTCCCTTCCCCACTGCCCTCTTCCTACCATAGCCTCTGGCTCCGACTCCTCCTCTGATGGGCTCTGGTATTCCCTGCGCTTCCTCTTCTTCATGGGTTTGAGGAGCTCAGAAGCGCTGGTGGAGCCTGAGGAGTTCTCCACTATGACTGACCTAAGGGAGGGCCAGCCTTAGGGAAAGAACCACCCGCCCTGCACCACCCAGCCCCTCTCCTAATCCCTGAACAGGAATGAGGCTTTGGGGGCTGAAGGCAGACCAAGTAGGGCTGCGACCTCCTCCCCTTACCGCTCCTGGAACAGCTGAGGGCAGCCATCATTAGAGGAACCAAGATCTGGACCCGCGGCTTGCTGAGGCCCGCACGCCTGGCACTGGCAGGTGCTATCATCCTCTGGGGGTTCCTGAGAGGGCTCTTCTGGAGGATTCTGGGGGTGGTCCTCTGCGGGGGCCAAATGGGCCTCAGGCCTCCCTCCCCATCGCAGCCACACTCAGGCTCCGCCCACGCCCCCTCAGGCCCTGCCTCTGCTTTGGTCCGTCTCCACACCAGATGGCCTTCTTCAGCCTCCTCCACCCCAGGACCACCCCGGGCCCCGCCCCCGCCCCCGGTCTTCCTGGAGCTCAGGCCTCACCACACCCGCACAGGGCCCAGCTCAGGGCCTGGGGAGCAGGGCTCCTACCCGGCTGTCGGGGACCCGCCTCGTCATCTCCAGCCGGGACCCCGCCATCTTTGTATTCGGTCACGCCTTCCCGCCGCAGCTCGGGGGTCGGGGGCTGCTCCACTGCCGCCATGTTCAGCGGCTTGTACTCGCTTATCCGGAACTGGAGCGCGGGAGGGTCTGAGGATCGCGACTTCCGTATGGGCCCTTGACCCACCTCGGAGTCGGTGTCATGGCCCTCTCATTGCCTCATGCCAGCTCACGCCCCTCAGCAGGCCTCAAGACTCAAGTCAGGGTGCCTCACTCCGAGCTATACTAGCCAAACCCTCATTCCAGGCCACGCCCCCAAGCACCTGCTGGGTCCAGTCCCAGGGTGCCCCACTCTAAGCCACGCCCCCAGGCTCCCACAGGCCCAGTCCCATGGTACCCCACTCTAAGCCACACCCCCAGGCTCCCATACGCCCAATCAGGGTGCCCCATTCTAAGCCACGCCCCCAGACACCCACAGGCCCAGTCCCAGAGTGCCTCACTCCAAGCCACGCCCCCATAGTACCTAGGGCCTTGGAAAGCTTCAACTCAAGCTTCGCCCAACGAGTCCCTCACTCAAAGCCCAGCCCTAGGGTCCATCATCTTAGCCAGCTTCCCCAACTTCTGCCTCAGGTCCGGCCTCCGGGCCCGCAAGCCCCGCCCCATGGCTGTGGTTTACAAAGCTTAGCCAATCCCCACAGACACTGACCCGCAGGCCGCTCCCAGGGGGCGGGACCACGGCCTCTGTCCATTCCAGAAGCCGCACTGTGCTGGCGCTGGAGCTGGCCGGTCCCGCGCTAAACTGCGGCAGGACGGTGGCAGGAACGGGTTCGCTGCCTGCCACTTGCTCCGGGACGCCCACGTGGATTGGCTCCCGGGGAAAGCAAGATACATCCAGGGCACTGCTGGGCAGGCTGAGGGTGGCCGAGCTGGCTGTAAACAGATATACAAATAAACACGACACGGGTAAGTCTAGTGGCCCTGCCTGAGTCCTGCCATGCATGTGTAGGCATGTGAAGGAAGGCAGGTGGAGAGTGAAAACGGTCATCCCCTCTCCAGGATCCACACTTGCTTGAACAAGTACAGACATGCTCTTCCTCCCCAGACTCCTACCCTAGCTTGACCCACCTGGAATGATGAAGGCAGTTGCGGGCAGGTGAGGACCAGAACCGGGGCTGTCTCTGGCCACCAAATGCACGCTGACCTCCCCTGTAGACGGCCCCTTCAGTGTCCTCAGCATCTCCATTTCAGCATGCCCCTCCATCCTGTCAGGCCTGCAAGCCAAACATAGCCCCCAAGGTGATCAGATGGGGACCTTTGTTATAGACGCAATGGTGATGTGAAGGGATGGGGCTCTTTGAGAAGCTGGCTACCTTCAAACCTGTAACCTGCAAAGAAATGCCTCTGCCCTGTGGGGAGTAGGGTAACTTCAGAGACCAGCATCAGGTCTAGCTCCTGTTCTGGCCAGGCCCTGCACCTCCCCAGACTCTGTAAGGATGGGCAGGGTGGCATATATGAGGGTACTTTGTAAACTGTAATGTACAGAACTGACTCTGGGGAGCATGACTCAGGTCAAGGTTCTGTCTGCAATTGTCTTCAGAACATAGCCCAGGCCACATCCAAACTCACTTTTTCTTGACCCCACCTCTATCCCCACTAGAATCACTCCATCCTCCCTCTGGGGATTCAGAGACCTTAAGTATCAGGTTTTCCTTCACCCTTACAGGGTTCATCTTCCTGGGAGGTGGGATCTTTCCTGATCATGTTCTTTTATGGCCCTGTCCACCACTCCCTCCAACCCCAAGCACAGGGTGGGCAGTCAAACATCTGTTGAACAAATGTATGCATCTGAAGAGCATGAAAATGTAGTGTATGACAATGCAGTCAAGTCAGTATGTGATTTTGTTTTAATAAAGCAAAGGCAGTAGAAGCATTTAATAGAGTTCTTTCAATAGGTAAAGACAAAGACCTAGAGATACAAAGAATATACTTAATATCTATTTATTCAGCACCTAAAATGTATTGACCGCTCTCCTACATGCCTTACTAGCACTGTCTGGCATTTTCTGTGATAATGAGAATGTCCAGTACCTAAGCTGTCCAACACTATAGGCACGAGTCTCATGTGGCTGCTGAGCTCTTGAAATGGGCTATGATTGAGGAACTGAATTTATTTTATTTTAATTAAATTTAAATAGTGACCGGTAGGTAGGTACAGTGGTGCATGACTGTAGTCCCAAGTTCTCTGGAGGCTGACATGGAAGGATGGCTTGAGTCCAGGAGTTTGAGGCTAGCCTGGGCAACATAACAAGACCCTGTCTCTGACAATAAACAAATAGCAACAGTAGCTATGCCTATAGCAAGACCCTGTTTCTGACAATAAATAAATAAATAACGACAGTAGCCATGACTGTTTTATTGGACAGCACAGCTTTATACGTATTAAAATTGGCCTGTCAGTGCTACCTCCAAAACACAGTGAAGGTCTAACCACTTCTCTCCATCTCCATTGCTACCATGCTAGTCCCAGCCAATGTCAGCTCTCTTTGGACTTCTGAAATTGCCTTCAACCCATCTCCCTGCTTCCTTTCCTGCACCCCTACAATCTACTCTCCAGTAAGAAAAGGCTTTAAAAACATAAACCAAATCACATCATTTCTCCATCTAAATTCCTCAATGGCTCTCTATGGCCCTTACAGTAAAATCAAAGTGCTTTGCCCTAGAAAATCTGACTCCTGCTTTTCTCTCTGGCCTCATCCTTCACCAGTCTTCCCCTGTTCTCTCCACTCAACAGACTCTGGTTTGCTTCTGTTGCTTGACCAACATTCCCACGTCACAGCCTTTGCCCTTGCTGTTTGTCCCCATGGAATGCCCTTCCCCAGGCTCTCTGCTTGACTGGCTCCTTCCCATCCTCCAGGCCTCAACTCAATAGTCACCTCCTCAGAAGAGGTCTTTCCTGACCAAGCAATTAAAAAAAATTTTTTTTGAGATAGAGTCTCGCTCTGTTGCCCAGTCTGGAGTGCAGTGGTGCCATCTTGGTTCACTGCAACCTCTGTCTCCCAGGTTCAAGCAATTCTCCTACCTCAGCTTCCTATCTGGGATTACAGGTGCACACCACATAGCCCAGCTAATTTTTGTATTTTTAGTAGAGACGGGGTTTCACCATGTTGGCCAGGCTGGTCTGCAACTCCTGACTTCAGGTGATCCACCCACCTTGGCCTCCCAAAGTGCTGGGTTTACAGGTGTGAGCCATCAACCCCAGCCTGACCAAGGAAAAGCAGCACACCCCTTACCCCATTCCACCACTATCTGTCTCGTTACTATTATGTATTTCTTTCTTGCTCATCCTTCAGTATAATCAACAGTGATCTTCATTTATTTTTGTGTTTGATCAGTCATCTCCACATAAATGCTGACTGTCTTGTTCATTGCTATATCCCCAACACTTAGTACCTGGCACACAGTAGGTGCTTAATAAGTACTTGTGTTGGATTTCAGTAACTTGAACTTGTTAATAGGAAACACTGCATGGGGCCAGCTTGGTGGCATGTGCCTGTAATCCCAGCTACTGGGGAGGCTGAGGTAGGAGAATCGCTTGAACCCGGGAAATGGAGGTTGCAGTGAGCCGAGATTGCGCCACTGCACTCCCGCCTGGGTGACAGAGCAAGACTCCATCTCAAAAAACAAACAAACAAACAAACAAAAAAACACTGTATGGACCCAATGCAGTGGTTCACACCTCTAATCCCAGCACTTTGGAGGCCGAGGTAGGAGGACTGCTTGAGCCCAGAAGTTCAAGACCAGCCTGGGCGACACAGGGAGAACCTGTCTCTATAAAAAAATTTAAAAATAAAAATTAGCCAGGTGTTACAGTACATGCCTGTAGTCCAGCTACTCCAGAGGCTGAGGTAGGAAGATTGCTGGAGCCCAGGCCAAGGTTGCAGTGAGCCACGATCTCACCATTGTGTTCCAGTCTAGGTGACTGGGCAACATAACGAGACCCTGTCTCTGACAATAAACAAATAGCAAGTGAACAGAGCAAGATACTGTCTCTAAAGGAAAAAAAAAATTAGCTGGGCTCAGTGGCTCACGCCTGTAATCCCAAAACTTTGGGAGGCTGAGATGGGTAGATCACCTAAGGTCAGGAGTTCAAGACCAGCCTGACCAACATGGTGAAACCCCATTGCTAGTAAAATACAAAAAAATTAGCCGGGCGTGGTGGCAGGCACTTGTAATCCCAGCTATTTGGAAGGCTGAGGCAAGAGAATCGCTTGAACCCGGGAGGTGGAGGTTGCAGTAAGCCAAGATCGCACTACTGCATTCCAGCCTGCGTGACAAGGCAACAGAACAAGATTCTACCTCAAAAAAAAAAAAAAAAAAAGTATAAAACATAATTTCCTGAATATCAATTCCAATTTGTTTGCTCTGAACAGCTGAATGGTACTTGTACCATTTGAAATACCTTTAAATAGAGTTAGGTCAGACATGGTGGCTCACACCTGAATTCCCAGCACTTTGGGAGGCCAAGGTGGGTAGATCAGTTTGAGCTCAGGAGTTGGAGACCAGCCAACATGGTGAAACCCCATCACTACAAAAAGTACAAAAGTTAGCTGGGCAGGACAGGCGCTATGGCTCACCCCTATAATCCCAACACTTTGGGAGGCTAAGGTGGGCAAATCAGTTGAGGCCAGGAGTTCAAAACCAGCCTGGGCAACATGGTGAAACCCCATCTCCATCTCTACTAAAAATACAAAAAATTAGGTGGGCATGGTAGCACACGCCTGTTATCCCTGCTACTTGGGAGGCTGTGGCAGGAGAATCGCTTGAACCAGGAAGTGGAGGTTGCAGTGAGCCAACATCACACCACTGTACTCCAGCATGAGCGACAGAGTGAGTCCTAAAAAAAAAAAAAAAAAGCTGGGCATGGTGGCACATGCCTGTAATCCCAGCTACTCCGGAGGCTGAGGCAGGA
>NW_016107456.1:3634825-3645705 GCF_001604975.1 Cebus imitator
AAAAAAAAAAAAAAAGCTGGGCATGGTGGCACATGCCTGTAATCCCAGCTACTCGGGAGGCTGAGGCTGGAGAATCACTTGAATCCAAGAGGCAGAGATTACAGTGAACCAAGATCATGCCACTGCACTCCAGCCTGAGTGACAAAGTGAGGCCCTGTCTCAAAAAATAAATAAATAGTTAATCTTTTTATTCTAAACACTGGCAGTTAAGAGTGAATGTGGTTACTTCTGAAAGAATTTTACTCTGGTCAAAACCTATCACGTTTCAGGTCTTTTGAAGAAGCTGGATTTGAAGATTGCCTTTCTATTTGGGTTTGCTGCCTTTTTTCCAACAAACATTGGAGGACCAAGTAGGTGTCAGCACCATTCTGTGCTCTGGGGTTACAGTCACAAACATGACAAAATGCTCTCATAAAGTTTATATTCTGGAGATAATGGATGAGATTGGGGCTGGAAGCATAAATTTAAAGACCAGCATGTATAGCTGGCGTTTAAAACCACAGAACTGGGGTGAGGCCTGGTGGCTCATGCCTATAATCCTAGCACTTTGGGAGGCCAAGGTGGGAGGATCACTTGAGCCCAGGAGTTTGAGACCAGCATGGGCAACATAGTAAGGCATTGCCTCTACGAAAAATTTTTTAGAGAAGGAAAAATTTTGTAGGAAAGGAAGGGAAAGGAAAGGGAAAAGGAAAAGGAAAGGAAGAAAGAAAGGAAAGGAGAGAAAGGAGGGAGGAAGGGAGGGATGGAGGGAGGGAGGGAGGGAGGGAGGAAGGAAGGAAGGAAGGAAGGAAGGAAGGAAGGAAGGAAAGAAAACCATGTTGCTGAGTATAAAGAAAACAGCGGGAAAGGAAAGGTGGAAGAAAAAAGGCAGGAAGGCAGAAAGGAACGGAGGGTGGGACGGAGGGACGGAAACCACAGAGCTGAGTATAAAGTAAACAGTGGGGGGCAGAAAAAAAAAAAAGAAAACAGTGGGAAGCTTGGAGCACATCCACATTTATAGGTTGGGAAGAGGAAGAGGGTCTAGCAAAAGAGACTGAGAAGGAGTCTGTCATGAAGTGGGAGGGGACTCGGAAGAACCTGGTTTTCTGGTAGACACTGAAGAAAGTTTTCAGTCTTAGGCTGTCCGCCCCTCTTGGAATTGCTCTGAGCCGAGGGAGCTACCTCACTTGAAGGCTCTCCTGGAAACAGCCAATGATGAGTTGCTCTGAGGTATAAAGACCCCCCCCACCCCGACCCCCTTGCCTTACTTTGGAACACCTCTGCAGGGCCATCTCAATTCCAGAGCTTCCATTAAGTCAGGCTGAGGCCTCTGCTGAGACATCAGCAGTTCGGCTTCTTCCTCCACCCAACCCGTCTTCGTTCTCCTACTGGTGATATTCACAAGAGCACTCCAAAAAACCTACACTCAAATCTTGCTGTTGGAGTCTGTTTCCAGGGGACGGGACCTAAAACAACCATTGCAGCCCCAGCCTAGAACTGTGCACATAGTAGATGCTCAATAAATATTGGCCGAATGTGTCCATCTGTATTTTCTCTTGATGTCTCACAAGGTTTCCTCAATCCCTTGCCTTCCAAGAGCTTGTGTACAAAAATGCCTAATAAATGTCCTCACTATAGGTGCTGGGTGGCGAGTAGACCCCTCGACAGATACCCCAAAAACAATACACTGTGAGGCTGAGCGCCAAAAACTTGGGACCTCAGCCCCGCCCCTCACCGCAGCTGCTGCCCGAAGCGGCCCTGAACCCTGGGTTCCAGGATCGGGCCCCGCCACCCCCCTCCTGGGACTGTATAGGCAAAGGCGGGCAGGGTGGTCACTGATCCGACAGCTCTGCAGAACGGTTACTTTTTAAAAAGCCAAAATGGCGGAATTCTTTTTATTCTTTCTCTTTATGGGAAAAAAAAAAAAAGGAGGGGGAAGAAATAAAAAGAGAAGGAAAAAAATTCCATATTCCATTATAAAAATCGAAAATTAATGACAGGAAAGTTTGCCAAATAACCCATTTCAAAGGAAAACCAAAACCCCGCCCTCCACACTTCCTTTCCATTAATGAAAAACTCTTAATTGATTGCAGATCTCCAAACACGCAGCCTCCGCCCTCCTCGGCCCTTCGGATAGCAGCCCGAAGCCATGCCGCAGGGTCCGCCGGGCCTGGAGTCTCGCACCCGCCCGGCCCCCTCCGCGCTCCGCCCAGACCGCTCTCTCCGGCGTTTTTCTGAACCTCCCCAGCCCGAGATCCCCGCCCGAGGCACTCGGAAGGATCGAGGCGCCGGGCTGCAGACTCGAGTCCTCGCCGCCCTGGGCGGAGCGGGGTGGCGCGGGGCCCAGGGGCCGCAGGGTCGGAGCCCACGCGCCGCGGGGTGCTTACCTGCCCCACCAGCCGGTGGCCGCCCAGCGCAGAGCTCCGGTACGAGCCGGGCTCCGCGCGCCTGCGCGCTCGGGGGGGGGCGGGTCCGCCTCACTGCAGGACGCAGAGCGCGGGGCCAGCGCGCCGGGCACATGTGCCCGGCCCAGGCCCAGGTTTCGCGTGCGCCCGCGCCCCCTTGCCTGCCTCCGAGGCCCTGGTTGTGCGCGCCTCATCCCCCTCTCCCTAGGACCGGTTTGCTGCGCGGGCGTGAGGGTCGAGATTTTTCCTGCCCCGCAACTCCTGCATCACGGCTAGCAGAGCGCGGGGTGTGGGGGCGCAGGGACCTCGGAGCTCTGAGAGAGAGCCAGGAGGGCTACCGAACTCAGTGGTTGGTGACCAAAGACGAGGCTGCACCCGGGCACGCACCCCAGCCGAGTGCCTGCTCTGTCCAACGCCTTCCCAACGCTCCTGCTGTCCCCCTGGAGGAGGGGAGTTCAGGAGCCTCAGAAAACTGCCTCAGGAAGGGTGAAGGGCACCTGCGACCGCAGAGAAGGAACCCTGGTGTGCGGACTCTGGACCTGGCCCTGCCCGGCATCAAGGGCGGCATTAGCGGCGTCTGCTTTTGGGTGACCTCACTGCCACGGGCTGGGGAACACCACTATCGCCTTGGTCCTCCATTTCGACATGTGTCAAGACCATCACCTACTTCATGGCGTACGGTCGTTTTCAGTTTGGGTTCCTGGGGTGCTGTAGCAGTCACTGCTCCTCTCTGCTTCAGTTTGACTGATCTCTTTGCCTCCACCTGATCTCTCTAATTAACCAAATCTCTTTGTTATTGGTTCTGGTAACACAAGATACCTGTTTCGCTGACCCGTACCACAGCTGTCACTTCACATAGATTTTAGTAATTCATGAGGCTAAGAGGTTTCAAGCTCCAAGAGGGAAGGAAACATTAGTTTTTGTATTCCTAGTACCTATCCCAGAGCCGGGCACAGAGTGGGTACTTAATAAATATCTGTTGAGTGACTAAATGATGTACTGTATGTAGATGAAAACGGGCAACTTTTGATACAGTCCACCATCCAGCCCCCTTCCCCACACCAATGACTTAATTTAATCCCTTGTGGGTTTTTTTTGTTTTTGTTTTTGTTTTTTTTTTTGAGATGGGATCTCGCTATGTTGCCCAGACTGGAATGCAATGGCTATTCACAGGCGCCATCCCACTACTGACCAGCACCGGAGTTTTGACCTGCTCCGTTTCCGACCTGGGCCAGTTCACCCCTCCTTAGGCAACCTGGTGGTCCCCTGCTCCCGGGAGGTCACCATATTGATGCTGAACTTAGTGCGGACACCCGATCAGCATGGCGCACTACAGCCCAGAACTCTTAGGCTCAAGCGATCCTCCCACCCCAGCCTCCCGAGTAGCTGGGATTACAGGCACTGGCCACCCCACCGGCTAATCCCTTGGTTTTACAAAAAAGGAAATTGAGATCTACTTGGCTTTAAGTCATGGCCAGGGGTCAGACCCCAGGCTCCTGACTCCCTCCCAGGCCACATGAGAAAAGGGTTCCTAAAGAAATGTAGGCAAATTCTCCAAATTGCTGTGATCAACAGGTTTAAATTTATGCAGAATTTAACTATTCTGGTTGCCACGCCAACGCATTGCATGTGTTCTTCCTTGCTGCGATGTCAATTTTTAATCACATCTCATATTATTGGGAACAGGATTGCATCAGTGAAGGATGCTGGTTGCCATAACAATGGATGCCTCTTTCTGCACATTGATATACACACAACCATCCACTCACTTTTCCAACCCAGACTGTGCTTGATCTAGATTCCAAAGGTTTATTTTAAGTATTCAGAAGATTAAAAGAAAGTGGTGAACCTACACAAACACATGGATTCTCAATAACAAAGGCATCTTTCAGATGGTGATTAAGAAAGACAAGTGGAATTTGAGCTAGCAAGACCTAGACGCAAACAAACTAACATGGATGTGAGTTGCTAAGACATTATTTTTCTGCCTATTGACAGTATTTTTGTGGCTCACACCTATAATCCCAGCACTTTGGGAGGCTGAGGTGGGAGGATTGCTTGAGCCCAGGAGTTTGAGACCAGCCTGGGGCAACATGGCAAAATCCTGTCCCTAAAAAAAAAAAAAAAAAAAAAAAATTTAACTGAGCGCACAGCTGTAGTCCTCCCTAGCTACTAGGGAGGCTGAGGTGAGAGAGGATTGCTTGAGCCCAGAAGATAAAGGCTGCAATGAGCCAGAAGTGTACCACTGCACTCCAGTCTGGGCAACAGAGAGAAATCCTGTCTAAACAAACAAACAATCCCCACTTCTCCAGAAACAACAACAACAAAACCAGTATTTTGGTGGTCTTGATACCTGGCTTATTTGCTTGAATACCTTCTGGAGTCGTGCAAACAAAACCACCAAATACTGGGGTGAAGAGCTGCTCCCACGGTAATATGATCTGGGGAAGTTTCTGCCTCAGGTAGCCAGAGTTTCCCCTTCCAGTACCAGTCTGCCTTCAGGAGCAAGTGAGCAATTCCAACCCTCCCCTCAAGTGACAGCCCCCTCTTTTAGAAGTTAACAGCCCCCATTGTCTTCTCCATGTGGACCTCCTGCTCAAGCGTGGACCCAAAATTTTTTGAAATGCTGATGAGTCAAAGCACTAAGAAAACTTGTTTGGGACAGGCATAACAGCCCACACCTGTAATCCCAGCAATTAGGCCAAGGTGGGAGGATTGCTTGAGGCCAGGAGTTCAAGACCAGCCTGGTCAACATAATGATGTAACAGGAAAAGTTCCCTTATCACCCTCGCAGGGTGTGTGACACAGAGAGTAACTGGCTTCTTTCATGCCCTGCAGCTCCAACCCTAGGGGGAATATATAAACAGGAAGGTCGGGAGCCTGAGCTCCAACCCCACAGCAGGATCTGGAGTTGAGTATTTACAGCTCCTGAAGCCCCAGCAGGCAGGTGTTACAGTGTGCTCTTCAGTTTAGACGTTGGCTATTTTAATCATCTCAGTTAGACTCTCTGCCTTACTGAAAGGACAGAGGGTGTTCTGTATCCTGGGTTCTTGTCCTTGGAGAATGAGTGCAAGGTTTTATTGAATGGTGGAGTTAGCTCTCAGCAGATGGATGGGGAACAAGAAGGGGGTTGGAGTGGGAAGGCGGTCTTCCCCTGGAGTTGCAACACTCAGTGACCAGGCTCTCCTTCGACCACCCTCGGCGGAATTTCCCTCGGCATCCAAGTCATTCTGCAGTTGATGGCCTGTCAGGGTCTGTGTGTTCTTTTTCTGATGTGTCCCTCTTGACATACAGCCACTTGTATGTGTGCCCACTAGGGTCTTGGGGTTTTTTGTTTTTTTTTTTGAGATGGAGTTTCACTCTTGTTACCCAGGCTGGAGTGCAATGACGGGATCTCGGCTCACCGCAAACTCCGCCTCCTGGGTTCAGGCAATTCTCCTGCCTCAGCCTCCCAAATAGCTGGGATTACAGGCACGCGCCACCATGCCCAGCTAATTTTTTGTATTTTTAGTAGAGACGGGGTTTCACCATGTTGACCAGGATGGTCTCGATCTCCTGACCTTGTGATCCACCCGCCTCAGCCTCCCAAAATGCTGGGATTACAGGCTTGAGCCACCACGCCTGGCCGGGTCTTGGGGTTTTTAAAGGCACAGGATGGGGGGTGTGGTGGGCTAGAGTGGTCTTGGAAAATGCAACATTTGGTTGCAAAAACAGGAGTGCCTGTCTTCACCTAGGTCTGTGGGTAGTGCCTTCGCCAGGGACCCTGCCTTTCTCTACCCAGCACTTCCCTGCCCCCATCCTATATCAGTGAGACACCCCCTCCTGTCTCTACAAAAAATTTAAAAATTAAAGAAAAAAAAAAAAAGAGAAAAAAAATCTAAAAATTAGTTGGCTGTGATGACATGTGCCTGTAGTCTTGGCTACTTGGGAGGCTGAAATGGGGGGATTTGAGGCTGAGATGGGAGGACTGCTTGAACCCAGGAAGTCAAGGCTGCAGTGAACTGTGATCATACCACTGCACTCCAACCTGGGCAGTAGAACAAGACCCTGTCTGTAAAACAAACAAAGAAAACAAAACAAAACTGTTGTTTCTAAGGAACTCACACCATTCTGTTCCTAGGGTAGAGTTTCATTCACCATTGAGACTGTCTACAGATTTTTAGGGAAATTATCAGGTTGTGCTCTTTATGTATAAAAACACTTCTGGTTCCAACAATGTCAGACTGAGCTAGTATGGAAGCTTTTTTTTTTAAATTATTTTTGGCCGGGCATGGTGGTTCATGCCTGTAATCCAAGCACTTTGGAGGCCAAGGCAGGTGGATCACCTGAGGTCGGGAGTTCAAGACCAGCCTGACCAACATGGTGAAAACCCGTCTTTAAAAAAAAAAAAAGAAAAGAAAAAAAGAAAAAAAATTTATTTTTATCTTTCAAATATTGTCACGAAAAAAATAGAGACAGGGTCTCCCTATGTTGCCCAGGCTAGTCTCAAACTCCTAAGCTCCAGGGATCCTCCTGTGTTGGCCCCCCAAAGTGCTAGGATTACAGGCATGAGCCACCGTGCCTGGCTGGGAACCTTTTCTAATACAAACACCAAAAAACCCTGCCTATTATATTACAAGAAAGGAAGCAAGCAAGCACACAGGGAAAGAAAGTAAATTCATTGCTGAATGTGTAAGAGGAATCATCAGGAGTCAAAAACAAAAAGAGAACCAGAGCAACAAGATGTGGCCTGAGTCTCTCTTGTCCTGGAGGTGGTTGTTGGATCCAGACAGGACCCAGCTGCTAGAGACTTAGGTTTTACCACACACATAATGACGGCAAATGGAATCTTGGGTCCATGTGGTCCTGAGAGTCGGAACTGAAGCTCGTGTATAGAGACTGGAGGGCCAGGTGTAATGGCTCACACCTGTAATCCCAGCACTTTGAGAGAGGCTGAGGCGGGAGGATTGCTTGAGTCCAGGAATTCGAGATCAGCCTGGGCAAAAAAGTGAGACCATGTCTTTACGGAAAGTAAAAATATTAGCTGGGCATGGTGACATTCCTGTGGTCCCAGCTACTTCGGAGGTTGAGGCAGGAGGACAGCTTAAGCCTATAATGAGCCATGTTTGCCCCACTGCACTCTAGCCTGGGCAAAAGAGTGAGGCACTGTCTTAAGGAAAGGGTGACCGGGCGCAGTGGCTCATGCCTGTGATCCCATACTTTGGGAGGCCGAAGTGGGAGGATTACCTGAGGTTGGGAGTTCAATACCAGCCTGACCAACAGGGAAAAATTTTGTCTCTACTAAAAATACAAAAAATTAGCTGGGCATGGTGTTGCATGCCTGTATTCCCAGCTACTTGGGAGGCTGAGGCAGGAGAATCGCTAGAACCCAGGAGGTGGAGTTTGTAGTGTGCTGAGATCGTGCCATTGCACTCCAGCCTGGGCAACACCAGTGAAACTCCATCTCAAAAAATAAATAAAATAAAATAAAATAAAAGACTGCATACTCTTCCCAAACTATATATTCATTGAAGAGAGTTCCTGAAAAACTCAGTACAATAGTCCAGAGAAATAGAAAGGAAGCTTGTCTCTGCCTGGGATGCTTAGAAGTGAGGATCAGGGCCAGTCAACCATGAAAAATCAAAACCCTAAGCCTACACTGTGAATGGATTTGGGAACCCTATTTGTAGATTAGATTTGTAGGGATTTGTACTGCCTTCCTGGTATTGGTATCTTCAGCTAAGAAAGTAATGCAAAAATTGGTTCTGGGCAAGTAATACCCATGCACAACTCCTCTATAGAGACATCGTTACAACCCAAGCCAAATGAGATGCTCACAATAGGAAAACACAAAGTATAAAACAAACAAACAAACAAAAAGACAACAACAAAAAAGAAAAACACAAAGCAGTCAAGGAAATGATCTACTACATTTAGCCATCAGCAGACCCAATAAACAGGAAAATTAGCACCCACAAGAACTTAAGACAATAGCACAATTTATAAAGAGATTGTAAAATAAATGTGGGCTGGGTGCAGTGGCTCATGCCTGTAATCCTAGCACCTTGGGAGACCAAGGCAGGAGAATCACTTGAGGCCAGGAGTTGAAGACCAGACTGGATAACATAGCAAGACCTTGTCTCTCAAAAACAAGAACAAAAAACAAAAGCATATATGTTAAAACTATTTTAAAAGGAATGGGAATCACAGAAGAATTTGGAGAAACTGGAACCCTTGTGCATTTTTGGTGGGAATGTAAGCGATAGCTGCTATGGAAAACAAGATGGGAGGTAATCGGGGAGGGACCTCTTACAAAGTGCCTAGAATTAATAGTCACCTTAATAGTTTAACATATACAGAGATAAAAAGTGATCAGTATATGTAAAACATGAAAGTGATTAGCATATGTAAAAGAAGCCACTCATTTAAAAAGACTGTGGGGGTCAAGAGCTTCAGCTTCTGGTGAAGCTGGAATAACAGGGACTAGATTTACTCTTTCTACTGAAACTGAGAAAAGGGAAGTCGTATAGCAATCTGAAGACACTGGCCAACAAAAGACATATTCTTTTCTGTTTAGAGGCTGTATTAGTCCATTTTCACACTGCTATGAAGACGTATCCAAGACTGGGTAATTTATAAAGGAAAGAGGCGTCATTGACTCACAGCTCAGTATGGCTGAGGTCTCAGGAAACTTAAAATCATAGTGGAAGGCAATGGGGAGCAAGGCCTTCTTCACAAAGTGTCAGGAAGGCGAAATGCCAAGCGAAGGGGGAAAAAGCACCTTATGAAACCATCAGATCTCATGATAATTCACTCACTATCACAAGAACAGCATGGAGGAAACCACCCCTATGATTCAATTACCTCTCCCTCATCAGACCCTTGACACATGGGGATTGTGGGGATTATGGGTATTACAATTTAAGACAATATTTTGGGTGGGGGCATAGCCAAACCATATCAGAAACAGTCTCACTCTGTTACCCAGGCTGAAGTCCAGTGGCATGATCATAGCTCACAGCAGCCTTGACCTCCTGAGCTCAAGCGATCCTCCCATCTCAGTCTCCCAAGTATCTGGGACCACAGGCGTTTGCCACAACACCCAACTATTTTTAAAAATTATTTTATGTTGTCTAGGCTGGTAGAATAGAAATTCTTGAAAGATGAGAAATAATCAAGGCGATCCCCATGATTGCTGGAGAAATTTTTGCAGCTGAGGCAATCCAGGTGGAGCCTAGGAGGCTCACTGAATTGAGCAGGTGGAGCTGGAAGTCCAGTGGGGGCAAGACAGCTGGAGTCAACAGGAAAGAGTACCAGAAAGGAAAGTAATGTACGAGAAGATGCTGGAGAGCTGTAGACAGCCCTGGCCTTGGGTGTCATTTAAGTACTAATCAGCACATGTGTGACACAAATACCTGAGCCTAAGGAAAGAATAGGCTGAAAGAGTTGGAGAAAACAATTTCTATAGCTTCCACCACCCAAGTGGAAAAATCTGGATTCATGGGCAATCAGAGGGAGTTCTGGGTACTTGCTAGTGGGGAAACAAGCCTACACAAAACACCACTCTGGTCTTTGTCTTAGTTTAAAAGTTTAAAAAGACAAGAGAATCAAACTGTTTCCAAGTATGTTAACCACATCCCAGGTAAAAACCTCAAGAATATTTAGAAATACAAAGATATCCGGCACCTCACAAGGTAAAAATTACATCTGGCATTCAATTAAAAATCAGCAGGCACGCTGAGCACAGGGGCTCATGCCTGTAATCCACTTTGGGAGGGCAAAGCAGAAGGATTGCTTGAGCCCAAGAGTTTGAGACCAGACCTGGGAACATGGCAAGACCCTGTCTCCACGAAAAATTTAAAAAATTGGCCAGGGGTGGTGGCTCACACCTGTAATCCCAACCCTTTGGGAGGCCCAAGTGGTCAGATCAATTGAGCCCAGGAGTTCAAAACTAGCCTGGGCAACATGGTAAAACCCTGTGTCTACAAAACATTAGAAAAATTAGCCAGGCATGGTGGTGGGTGCCTATCTCGCGGCTACTTGAGAGACTGAGGTGAGAGGATCACTGGAGCCTGGGAGGTGGAGGCTGCAGTGAGCCATAATGTCACCACTGCACTCTAGCCTAGGCAACAGAGCTAGACTCTAATATAATAATAATAATAGTAATATAACCAGGCATAAGCCGGGCGAGGTGGTACATATCTATAGTCCTAGCTGGTCAGGAGGCTAAGAATATTATTTGAGCCCAGGAGTTTAAAGCCAGCCTAGTCAACATAGTAAGACCCTGTAAAAAAAAAAGAATTACCAGACTTCCAAAGAAGCAGGAAAATATGATCTATAAGGAGGAGTTGAAAGAATTAGTAGAAAAGGATTTAAAAACAGTTATTATATATGGTCAAAAAGGAAATGAACAAAAAAATAAAAAATAAATAAACAGTTATTTTAGCTATACTCCATATGCTCAAGAAGCCTGAGGAAGAATTGAACATGATAAATAGAGCCGGGCGCGGTGGCTCA
>NW_016107456.1:3646220-3647890 GCF_001604975.1 Cebus imitator
GTTCAGGCAATTCTCCTGCCTCAGCCTCCTGAGTAGCTGGGATTATAGGCACGCGCCACCATGCCCAGATAATGTTTTGTATTTTTTTAGTAGAGACGGGGTTTCACCGTGTTGACCGGGACGGTCTCGATCTCCTGACCTCGTGATCCACCCGCCTCGGCCTCCCAAAGTGCTGGGATTACAGGCTTGAGCCACCGCGCCCGGCCTGAATATAATTTTTAAAAGACCCAAATTGAACTTCTAGAGATAAAAAATACAATGTTTGAGATGAGAAATATACAGGATTCATCTTATAGTTCCAAAAATGAAAAGAAAAACAAAGCAAAGCACATTGATGGGCATTAATCCAAGGGCAAAAGAAACAACATGTGCTCCAAATGACTACCATTGGAATAATTTGCAGACAAAATAAAGTAATATTAAATTATCAGCTAAAGAATAAAATTAATACCCAGGAGTGTACACTGACATAAAAATGATTGAATAAATTAATAAATAGAGAGATGAGACAAATCTCCCATTCAGAGGGATTCTCATGCAGAGGGATTCCCATGCAGAGTGATTACAGTAGATATTCCACCCTAAAGACAAGAAAGCATAATTCCCCACCTGTCTTAGTCTGTTTTCTGGTGTAGTAACAGAATACCACAGACTGGACAATTTATAAACAATAGACAGTTATTTGGCTTATGGTTCTGGAGGGAAGGAAGTCCAAGAGCATGGCACCAGCATCTAGTGAAGGCCTTTGTGCTGCATCATAACATGGCAGAAGGGCAAGTGAACACTTATAAAGAGAGGAAATTTGGCTGAACTCAACTTAAAAAAAAAAATTTTTAAAGATAGGATCTTTCAGCTGGGCGTAGTCGCTCACATCTGTAATCCCAGCACTTTGGGAGGCTAAGGTGGGTGAATCATCAGAGGTCAGGAGTTCAAGACCAGCCTGGCCAAAATAGTGAAATCCCTGTCTCTATTAAAAATACAAAAAAATTAGCCAGGTGTGGTGGCAGGCACCTGTAATCCCTAGGAGGCTGAGGCAGGAGAATCACTTGAACCTGGGAGGCAGAGGTTGCAATGAGGCGAGATTACACTACTGCACTCCAGCCTGGGGACAGATCGAAAGAGCAAGACTCCTCTCAAAAACAACAGCAACAACAACAACAACAAAAAAAATAAAAAATAAAAAAATAAAATAAAATAAAATAAAATGGTAGGGTCTCACTATGTTACCCAGGCTGGAGTGCAGTCACTGTTCACAAGAATCATAGCACATTGTACATTCTTGAACTCCTAGGCTCAAGCAGCCCTCCTGCC
Source organism: Cebus imitator (assembly GCF_001604975.1). Classification (NCBI taxonomy): domain Eukaryota; kingdom Metazoa; phylum Chordata; class Mammalia; order Primates; family Cebidae; genus Cebus; species Cebus imitator. The sequence continues at coordinate 3,647,532 of NW_016107456.1, forward strand.
CCAGCCTCCCAAGTAGCTGGGACTATAGGTTCTTACTCAGCTGATGCTCAGCTTCATCCTTTTTATCAGAAACCCACTCTTGTGTTAACTAACCCACTCCTGAGATAACAGCGTTAATCATCCTGACCTAATCACCTCCTGAAGGTCCTACCTCTTTATTACACTGGTAATGAAATTTCAACATGAGTTTGGGAGGGGACATTCAAACCATAGCACTACTCCTCAAATGTGGGTTACATATAGACTTCCTTCGAAAGAGCACAGGCCGGGCGCGGTGGCTCATGCCTATAATCCCAGCACTTTGGGAGGCCGAGGCGGGTGGATCACGAGGTCAAGAGATCAAGACCATCCTGGTCAAC
>NW_016107456.1:3649890-3654106 GCF_001604975.1 Cebus imitator
CGCACCACCATGCCCAGCTAATTTTTTGTATTTTTAGTAGAGACGGGGTTTCACCATGTTGACCAGGATAGTCTCGATCTCTTGACCTTGTGATCCACCCGCCTCAGCCTCCCAAAGTGCTGGGATTACAGGCTTGAGCCACCGTGCCCGGCCTCTTTCTCCTTTTTTTTTGAGACAAAGTCTTGCTTTTGTCTCCCAGGCTGGAGTGTAATGACTCAATCTCAGCTCACTGCAACCCCTGCCTCCTGGGTTCAAGTGATTCTCCTCCCTCAGCCTCCTGAGTATCTGGGATTACGGGCACCTGCCACCATGCCCAGCTACTTATTTTTAGTAGAGATGGGGTTCCACCACGTTGGCCAGGCTAGTCTCGAACTCCTGCCTCAGGTGGTCCGCCTGCCTCAGTCTCCCAAAGTGCTGGGATTACAGGTGTGAGTCACCGCGCCTGGCCTCTTTTCATCTTTTAAGGATGCTTTTGCTTACATTGGGCCTACTCAAATAATCTGGGATAATCTCTCTATTTTAAACTCAGTTGATCAGCAAACTTGGTTTCATCAGCAACTTTAATTTCCATCTTGACATAAAAAAAGTGTTTACAGGTTCCAGGGATTAGAATGTGGATGTGTTTGGGGGATCATTACTCTGCCTAGCATACTAGATAACAACAAAGTTGGTGTGATGGTTGATATTGTGTCACCTTGACAGGGTTGAGGGTTGCCTCGCTGGCTGGCGAAACACTTCCCAGGAGTGTTTGTAAGGATGTTTTCAGAGGAAATTGACATTTGAGTCAGTGGACTGGGAGAGGAAGCCCTACCCTCAATGTAGGTGGACACCAACCAATGGGCTGTCAGCATGGCTGGAGCAAAGCAGGCAGAAGAAAGGATATTCAGCTGGCTGTGTCCTCTAGCATGCTCTCTCTGTCTTCTTGTGGCAGTGCTGGCTTCCTCTCCTCCTGCCATGGACATCAGACTCCAGGTTCTTTAGCCTTTGGCCTCTGGGACTTACATGAGCAGCATCCTGGGGGTTCTCAGGCCTTCAGACTCAGACTGAAGGCTACACTTGGGCATCCCTGGTTTTGAGGCTTTCAGACTTGGACTGAGTCACGCTACCGGCTTCTCTTTTTCCCCAGCTTGCAGACAGCCCACGGTAGATTGCCTTGTAATCACGTGAGCCAATTCTCCCTAATAAACCCCTTTTTATATATACATGTATCCTATTGGTCCTGTCCCTCTGGAGAACGCTGACTAATACAGTTGGTCAAGTAACCGATTCTCTGATGAAGTGCCTCGGATTCACATACACTTCCATGGTGTCACTGTGTACTGAGATAAGCTGATAGAAGTTATTGATACGTATACATTAGAAGTAACCATTCACTTAAAAAAAAAGAAGAAAAAAACCGCGCAGGAAACAAAAGATTAAAATAAGTTTTTCCAGAATAAGCAAATTGTGTAGGCATTGGGAAGGTCGGTCATGTAAATGTCATAATACTGATCCTAGGGTTACGGATGGCAACTTGGAGAGGTAAATTCATGTGTCAGAGGCATTTGAATCAGAGCAACTCTATCTTGAGCATGGGCTGGGTAACATGCCCCTGAGACCTACTGGGCTATATTCCCAGATCATTAAGGCATTCTAAGTCACAGATGAGATAGAAGGTCAGCCCATATATAGATCATAAAGACCTGCTGATAAAACAGTTTGCAGTAAAGAAGCCGGCCTCCTCACTGCCACACTCCTACCAGCGCCATGACAGTTTACAAATGCCATGGCAACATCAGGAAGTTACCCTCTATGGTCTAAACTGGGGAGGCATGAATAATCCACCCCTTGTTTAGCATATCATCAGGAAATGACCATAAAAATGGGCAATCAGCAGCCCTCTGGGGCTGCTCTGTCTATGGGGCAGCCGTTCTTTTATTTCTTTCTTAATAAACTTGCTTTCACTTTACTCTAGGGGCTCACTCTGAATTCCTTCTTGCGTGAGATCCAAGAACCCTCTCTTGGGGGTCTGGATCAGGACCCCTTTCCTGTAACTCATGTAAGTGATTCTTTTTGGAATGTATGTGCAGCAATCACCAAAACAACAGAAGCAGGGAGTGAGTGCAAAGCACCACATCAGGATGTTTCTGAAGTGTGTGCCCCAGAAGCTCTTGGCAGCTCAGGAGGCTCAGTGGTTTTGTGGACCACTTTGTACTACAGGCTGAATCTTGTGGCAGCCGGGGCCACTGCAAAGACTGAAGCAGCATTTTTTTTTTTTTTTGAGACGGAGTCTTGCTTTGTCGCCAGGCTGAAGTGCAGTGACGCAATCTCAGCTCACTGTAACCTCCACCTCCCAGGTTCAAGCAGTTCTCCTGCCTCAGACTCCCGAGTAGCTGAGACTATAGGCACATGCCACCACACCCAGCTAATTTCTGTATTTTTAGTAGAGATGGGGTTTCACCATGTTGGCTAGGATGGTCTTGATCTGTTTCTCTCTCTCTCTTTTTTTTTTTTTTTAAAGAGCCGGGGTTTCACCATATTGGCCAGGCTGGTCTCGAACTCCTGATCTCAGATGATCCACCCACCTCGACCTCCCAAAGTGCTGGGATTACAGGCATGAGCCACGGTGTCTGGCCAATTTTTTCACTTTTTATAGAGACAGAGTCTTGCAATATTGCCTAGGCTAGTCTCGAACTCCTGGACTCAGGTGAGCCTCCCACACTGGCCTCCCGAAATGCTTGGATTATAGGCGTGAGCTACCACACCCTGCCTAAAAATCAGTTTAAATTTTTTAAAAAAAGTAAAATAGGACGTTTTGCTAAGGATCTTGGGAAAGTCATGATTTTGCCTTGGTACCAGGATCCAGGGAACAGTCCAGTTCTACAAAGCTTTTTATGTACCTTGTGTTTCTAATTCTTACTAGTCCCTGAAGCTCCATTTTAGAGTTGAGAACTACAAGGTTCAGAGAGGTCACCAGCCTTGGTCAGGGCCTTACAAACTATTACACAGCAAAGCCAGGACTCAACTCTCTCCCTGCCCTCTTCTGCTGCCTCTGATTTACATGGGGTATGTTTCCATCACCATCATTGTAAGGCCTGTTGCCTCCCCGGGAGGCTGGACACACCCACCTCTGCACTGGGCACCTAGCTCTGCCGCATAGCTCCCCTGGAAGGCTCCGGCTAATGCAACCCTGGCGCGCTCTCGCACCAGAAAACCCGCCCAACAACCTGCCAACCAATAGCGGCCCGCCCCGTCCCAATCCCGCTCCTCTGGAGCCAATCAGAGCACCCAGCTGTTGCTGGGTCCTCATAGCCATAAAAACCCCACACCCCAGGAAGTCAGTGCGACTTCTCTGGCCCCTTTCCCCGGGACCATGGAACCTCGCCCGGGAGCTGAATAAACTGGCATTTAATTTTCTTATACTGGCCTCAGTTTCCTCATTTTAAACTCGGCAATGACCCTTACAATCACACCCTTTCCTCTCCACCCTCACTGTCTCGGTTGAAACCTGAGATCACTAGGGAGCAATGCAGACTAGTTACCCACTGGATTACAGCACATCCAAGGTTCTTCTCAAGGACTTCCAGTAACATGGAAATCCTGGGTTAGCTGGTGCTGTAGCAGGAGCGGCCTCCAGAAACAGACCTCTTGAACACAGAACAGGGAACGAAGGGGTGATTTATTCAGGAGCAAATCTCTGCCTTTATACAGGCTTACAACTCTAGATACTGCGTGTGAAACGGTCTTGGGTTTACAGTTTTAGAAATTGCATGTGAAAGGGTCTTGGCCTTACAACTCTAGAATTTACAGGTGAGTGGGTCTTGGTCTTTCAAATCTATAATTTACTTGTGAAAGGGGCTTGGGTTTAGGAGTAGGTGTGGGGTATAGTGACTTAGGTGGGGGTTTGATCCTGTTTAAGTAAAAACAATGCCTCCCGGGAAGATTCCTCCACATTACGCCTGGGATCTGTAGGAGGGCAATTAGGGTAGGGCCTGGTCTGCCAGCCTTTACTTTTACTGAAATGCAGTGTAGAAGTCAAGGAGGGGATGGTTTTAGATGCTTAAGGGTCTCCGCCCTCAGTGTGAGGCATATTCCAGCAAACTATAGGTATTAAAAATGGCAAATACTGGCCAGGTATGGTGGCACACACCTGTAATCCCAGCACTTTGGGAGGCTGAGGTAGGGGGAGTTTGAGATTAGCCTGTCCAACATGGTGAAACCCTGTCTCTACTAAAAA
>NW_016107456.1:3656176-3657260 GCF_001604975.1 Cebus imitator
GCCTCCCAAAGTGCTGGGATTACAGGCTTGAGCCACCGCGCCCGGCCCTAATTTTTGTATTTTTAGTAGAGACAGGGTTTCACCTTGTTGGCCAGGCTGGACTTGAACTCCTGTCCTCAAGTGATCTGCCTGTTTTGACCTCACAAAGTGCTAGAATTACAACCGTGAGCCACCTCGTGTGAGTAACTTCGTTTTGGTTTGAACTTTTCTCTTGGGGCCTAGTGCAGAAGCTGAGTCCAAAATAACGGCTTCCCACAAACTTCATTTAATAGTGAGATTAAGCCAGGCGCGGTGGCTTACGCCTGTAATCCCAACACTTTGGGAGGCCAAGGCGGGTGGATCATGAGGTCAAGAGATCAAGACCATCCTGGCCAACATGGTGAAACCCCGTCTCTACTAAAAATACAAAAATTAGCTGGGTGTAGTGGCGTGTGCCTGTAGTCCCAGCTACTCAGGAGCTGAGGCAGGAGAATTGCTTGAACCCAGGAGGCAGAGGTTGCAGTGAGCCGAGATTGTGCCACTGCACTCCAGCCTGGCGCCTGGGGACAGAGTGAGACTCTGTCTCAAAAAATAAAATAAAATAATGAGATTAAGGCCGGGCACAGTGGCTCACGCCCGTAATCCCAGCACTTTGGGAGTCCAAGGTGGGCTGATCACCTGGGGTCAGGAGTTTGAGAACAGCCTGGCCAACATGGAGAAACCCCATCTCTGCTAAGAATACAAAAAAATTAGCCAGGAATTGTGGCAGTCCCCTGTAATCCCAGCTACTCGGGAGGCTGAGGCAAGAGAATTGCTTAAACCCGGGAGTTGGAGGTTGCAGTGAGCCGACATAGTGCCATTGCACTCCAGCCTGGGTGACAGAGCGGGACTCTGTACCAGAAAAAAAAGTAGTGAGATTAAGTCATCGTGGGTGGTAAAACCCGACCTTAGCTCCAGAGCCTGCGCTCAAACTGCAGATGCTGCATTGCCTTGTTTGAAAGCACAGGCTGCTGAAGCCAGGGATCTGTGCTCTTTATCTGTCTTGCCTAGTGTAGTACAGGATACATGAATGAGGAATGGAGGGATCAAAGAAACAGATGATGGT
>NW_016107456.1:3658015-3660012 GCF_001604975.1 Cebus imitator
AAAATTAGATGGGTGTGGTGGCACACGCTTGTAATCCCAGCTACTTGGGAGGAGACGAGGAAACAAGGAGACAAGCAGACAAGTAGCAGAACAGTGTGGCAGAGGAGAGAAGAGAAGGAACCTCTGGAGGAGTTTGGCTGCAGACATTTGGAGAATTGGCCACTGGATGGCCAAATTCCAGGGGAAGACCATCTTCCCACTCCAACCCCTGTCGAGCTCCCCATCCATCCTACTGAGAGCCACCATCACTGCTCAATGAAACCCCTGCATTCATTCTTTAAGTCCATGTGTGGCCTGATTCTTCCAGGACGCTGGACAAGAGCTCAGGATACAGAAAGCTGACACACTGGCCCTCTGCTCCTGCAAAAAGGCAGAGGATCCACCCAGCTGGTTAACACTTAAGCCATCTGTGGACAGCAAGGCTAAAAGAGCGCGCTGTAACATGCTCCCTCTTGGGCTTTGGGAACTGCAGACAGTCACCCCTAGACACTGCCATGGGATTAGAGCCCAAAAGTATCCATTCCAGTTCCTGCATCTGCCTATCTGTGCTCCCCATCCCATAAGGGGTTTGAGCTTGCTGAGGCTGAACAGAGAGCCACACTCCTGTTGCACGTCCTTCGAGGGGGGCCAGGGAATTCTCCTGTTTCAACACTGCACTTTAAGAAGTGCATTTAAAAATGAAGGCTTGCTGGGCAGTGGTTCACACCTGTAATTCCAGCAGTTTGGGAAGCCAAGGCAGGCAGATCACCTGATGTCAGGAGTTTGAGACCAGCCTGACCAACATGGAGAAACTCTGTCTCTACTAAAAATACAAAATTAGCCAGGCATGGTGGCGCATGCCTGTAATCCCAGCTACTCAGGAGGCTGAGGCAGGAGAATCACTTGAACCCAGGAGGCAAACGTTGTGGTGAGCAGAGATCATGCTATTGCATTCCAGCCTGGGCAACAAGAGCAAAACGCCATCTCAAAAAAAAAAAAAAAGAAAAGAAAAATTTGATTTTTCTCTCTCTTGGAGACAGAGTCTTACGCTGTCACTCAGACTGGGATGCAGTGCTATGATCATAACTCACTGCAGCTTTGAACTCCCAGGCTCAAGTGATACTCCTGCCTCAGCCTCCTGAGTAACTAGAACTACAGGTACGCAACACCACACCGGCTAATTTTTTTATTCCTTATAAAAACAGGGTCTCGTCGGGTGCCATGTGCCTGTAGTCCCAGCTCAAGAGGCTGAGGCAGGAGTATCAATTGAGTCCAGGAGTTCTGGGCTGTAGTGTGCTATGCCTATCGGGTGTCTGCACTAAGTTCGGCATCAATATGGTGACCTCCCGGGAGCAGGGGACTACCAGGTTGCCTAAGGAGCGGTGAACCAGCCCAGGTCAGAAACGGAGCAGGTCAAAACTCTGGTGCTAATCAGTAGTGGGATCGCGCCTGTGAATAGCCACTGCACTCTGGCCTGGGCGACATAGCGAGACCCTGTCTCTATAAAAAAAAGAAAAAGAAAAACAGGGTCTCGCTATTTTGCCCAAGCTGGCCTCCTACTCCTAGGCTCAAGTGATTCTCGTGCCTGAGACTCCCAAAGTACTGGGATTACAAGTGTGAGCCACCATGTCCAGCCTGGTTTTCTCTTTTAAACAAAAATTTCATGCAGTATTAATAAAATACAACATGACATTTTTGCTCACCTTTTGAGTAAACTGGAAAAAATTTTTTAAAAAGAAAAGGGCAGGAGAGACAGATTCTGTCTCATGCTATTTTTGTTTACATCTTTTGATTGGAAAACAGAGTCTTCTCTCTATCAAAGAGTAAAGATTTTTGCTTTTTAAAATCTGAATTATTTGGCACAAAAAAATAAATAAAATAAAATAAAATCTGAATTATCACAGTAACCTGTGATCCTATTTTGATAATAAAGTGTTTAATTATTTAATATATTTGACAAGCTTCTCAAAATCAAATTTCAAATTAAAAATTGTCTTTTTTTTTTTTTTTTTTTTTTT
>NW_016107456.1:3660522-3664043 GCF_001604975.1 Cebus imitator
AGGTGGGTGGATCACAAGGTCAGGGGTTCAAGACCAGTCTGACCAACATGGTGAAACCCTGTCTCTACTTAAAAATACAAAATTAGCCAGGTGTGGTGGTGTGCACCTGTAGTCCCAGCTACTTGGGAGGCTGAGGCAGGAGAACTGCTTGAACCTGGGAGGCAGAGGTTGCTGTGAGCTGAGAGCGCTCCATTGCCCTCCAGCCTGGGTAACTGAGTGAGACTCTGTCTCGAAAATAAATAAATAAAAAGAAATAATGTTTAGGCCACGCATGGTGGCTCACACCTGCAATCCCAGAACTTTGCAAGGCCTAGTTGGGCAGATTGCTTGAGCCCAGGAGCATGAGATCAGCCTGGGCAACATGAGGGAATCCTATCTCTATTTTAAATAAATAAATAAAAAGGAAAAAGTAATGATGTTTAATTTTCTTTATGTTTTTATGAATGTTATTAACATATGTTCCAAAATTGTGTAAGATTTCCCAAATTCTGATATACTGCATATATATATATATATGGTTTTATATATAATTATAGTTATTATGTTAAATTACTGTAGGTCACAGAAATGAACAAATTTCTTTGTCAATTGTGTCTTTAACAATGACAATTAACTCATTTCTATAGTTAATTGCTTAATTCTGATACAGTTTCTAAAAGTTCTTGGCTTCAAAACAAAAAAAGAAAAGGAAGAAAATTCTTGGCTGGCATGGTGGCTCACACCTGTAATCCCAGCACTTTGGGAGGCCAAGGTCGAGGATCACTTGAGCCCAGAAGTTCCAGACCAACCTGGGTAACATAGGAAAATCTCATCTCTACAAACAATAAAAGTAAATTAGCCAGGTGTGATGATGCATGCCTGTGGGTCCCAGCCACTAGGGAGGCTTAAACTCGGGAGGTCAAGGATGCAGTGAGCTGTGATCACACCACTGCGTTCTAGCCTAGGCGACGGAGTGATAGCTTGTCTCAAAAAAATAAAAAATAATCATAAAACGAAAACTCTTTTCAAGCAAGTAAAATCCTAGAATATTGTGTCTTCAAGGAGGTTAATGGAAAAAGTAAAAAAGACCCTGACAAGTACTTTTTTTCCTGACAGGCACTCTTAAATACAGGTTTCTGATAACTTTACCTTCATATCATTTTGACTGGGTAAGAATTCCCAGAACTGTAATAAAAAGATTGACTGATAAAACTGCTCACCCAAGCAAGAAAGGAATTAATTGAATACCAAGACAATACTTTCCCAGATTTTCATGCTAAATCAGCCAGTATGAAAATTGTTTAGAAATGCAATTTGAATGAGCCCTGTGGTCCAAGATCTATGATAACACATTTAACCAACAGTGCTATACATCTGACTTGGGGAAACAAAATTGGTATTTAAGACGATATAATCCTAATGTAAGCATGGACTCATAGAGAGCCTGGATGCTTGCCTAGTCCTTCCTGGGTCCTTAAAGCTTCCATTATTAAAAGCTCTGCGCTCCATGACTCCTCGTGGAAAAGATAAAATTATCCAAACAGGAATATATATGATTTGATGACTGTTCTAAATTGCTAAAATAGTTTATGACCAGTGCTTGGTTTGTTAAACCTATAATCCTGGGAAGACAATCAAAACTTCAGGTATATTTCTGCTACCTGATGGGCTATTTAAACATTTATAGAGGGGTTTCATTCAATTGTCATTTTCATTATAGGTTTTCCAGCTTTATAGAAACTTTCCCATGTAAGCGGGCTGATGCTATACGACTAGCTAAAAGGTTATTAGGAGATGTGTTGCTCTCAAGGGCATTCCTGGAGAAATCTCCAGTGACAGATGTACTTGTTTCACTGGACAAGCTGTAAAATGGTTAAATAAGGTGTTACAGATACAATAGTATTTGGAAAAGCTAACAAAATTGACTTTACTGCCTTGGTCAAAGGTATTATGAATTGATGACAATCACATTCACTTTCAGTGGGAAAAAAATAGTGCTCCTAATAATAGAATCTCATGTATCTTCCACGCCTAATCTCTGATATGACTAAACGCTACAAGACTTTCTTTCTTTTTCTTTTTTTGAGACATGGTCTGGCTTTGTTGCCTAGTCTGGAGTGCAATGGCACAATCGTGGCTTACTGCAACCTCCACCTCCCAGGCTCCAGCCATCCTTCCACCTTAGCCTCCTGGATACAGCAGCTGGGACCACGAGTGTGCACTACCACACCTGGGTAATTTTTGCATTTTTGGTAGAGACGGGGTTGCATCATGTTGCCCAGGCTGGTCTCCAACTCCTGAGCCCAAGCAATCCTCCTGCCTCAGCCTCCCAAAATGCTGGGATTCCAGGTGTGAGCCACCACACCCAACCTTGCAAAGCTTTAATGCACTCTGTCTATATTTTCACCAGGTGAAGGAAACTTTTCATGAAACACTGACTAAGGATAATCGAAGACTTCACTATCTAGAACTCAGAGATTGGGACTTTTGGAAATGACATCAGAGAAAAATTGCTCTTGCCACCCACACTGCAGCAACACTTTGTGACTTTGAGTTTTGGGTTTGTGATCTTGCAACTTAGAAGAGCCCCTCCAAAACTGTACATCTATTGGAGAACATAAGGTAAAGCTAATCAGAGAAGGTTCTCTTCAGAAGCAGATGACATCTTAGATGTGGACAGCTTTCCCCAAATCAGGGATCAACACTCCTCTGCCATCATGATGTTCTTACTTTTCCTTACTTGTGCCTCTATGAACAATAGAACTGGAAAAGAGGTCTTGTGAGCACTGTGGGAAATAGTAAAGTTCCTTTTTAAAGTTTCCTTTCTCGTTAAAGAATAAGTGTGCTAATAACTTTGTTAAGCGCTATCCTATGTAGCTGTTAGACATGCCATGCTTACAGGTAAGTAGTACATTCTATGTCCTTGTACTTTAACCAAAATATCTGTGCTGGCCATGCTCACAGGCGTGTCCCAGCTCTCCATTGCTTTTGCCTGTTTAGAAAAGTTTTAAGTTGTTAGCCAATCGAGTTTTAGTTTCAATTGTGAGATCTGGCTCCAGCCAACGGAGATCAGTCACAGGAATAAGGATGACCCCAAACGCATAAGGGATAAACTTGTGTGTTTTCCTTTGTTCATTGTACTCTCCTGGCAAGATGGCTAATGAGAGTACCCTTCCTGCAGTCGAGGAGGTAAAAATTGTGTTGCTGAAAGATCCTTTGTCTCAGTACTAATTTTTCTTTTTGGCACTGAGCATCTATTTCCAACAAATTGGCGACCCAGATGGGTTCATATACTTTTATTTGTGGAGGATTTTGCAGCCAATCTTATACATGGACAGTATTAGGCCTTGATAGATGGAAGATAGTCATATTAATAATGGTAATCTCCTTGGTACACTGTGTTCTCTCAAAAGTTTTAAATGTTTGCATGCAGCCGTCATAGAATGTCAAATGGTCTCTCTTCAACTGGACCAACAAAAAATTTTTTTTCTTCCCCCGCCCCCCAACCCCCGGACCAACAAAATTTTTAAAAACATAACCAT
>NW_016107456.1:3664055-3668129 GCF_001604975.1 Cebus imitator
TGTGGCCTTAGTAAGTGAATAGAGAGGAAAGTGAGTAGAAGGCACGTTACGATTCGCCTTTTTTCTTCTTTCTTCGAGACAGAGTCTTGCTCTGTTGCCAGACGCCAGTCTGGAGTGCAGTGGCGCAATCTCGGCTTACTGCAATCTCCGCCTCCTGGTTCAAGCAATTCTCCTGCCTCAGCCTCCCGAGTAGCTGGGACTACAGGCGCACGCCAGCATGCTCAGCTAATTTTTGTATTTTTTAGTAGAGATGGGGTTTCACCATGTTGGCCAGGATGGTCTCGAGCTCTTGACCTCGTGATCCGCCTGCCTCGGCTTCCCAAAGTGCTGGGATTACCGGCGTGAGCCTCTGTGCCCGGCCTAGTAACCTATAAGTTTTGTGTTGAAACGAGAAACCTAGATGATGGTAACTGAGATTGATGCTAAAGTCCTGAGTTTTGGTTACATTCTCACCAAAGTTAGAACTTAACCAAAAGGGGAGGATTTTAAAACAAAATTATGGCAAGTTATAATTTTGGAGTGAGCTCAGGGTACTAGACCTCAACAGCACAGAACAGATTAAACCAAAATGAAATCATTCATGCTAAGTGCAAAATAATCAAACTAAAACTTCAAAGAAGCAGACAGATCCTAAAACAGACCAAAAGCTTGTAGAATAGAATATAGGAGATTCTAGCACAAGGGTTTTTTCTAACCCTTAGAAAAAAGTAGTCTGAAGTCCTCACAAAACCCACTGTTCTGCTATTTCCAAGTGGGATTTGAGACCACATAAGTATATTTACAATGGTGACAGAATGATATCAATGCCTAAAGTTTTGAGAGGTTGACCAAAAGCAGGTAATTGTTAAATTAATTTTAGCCTAAATCTGCCTCCTTATGTTCAGCCTAAAGATTTCTCTGTACATAGTGAAATATAGTCTAACTGACTGTGTAAACAGACTGTGACCTACACTCATACCAATCACTGAGTTTCGGTCAATCAGAGTTAGCCAACTGTTCAAACTGTGTTCAAATAAGGTAAATGCCAAGCTGTAACACATCCAGCTGTTTCTGTATCTCATGTCTGCTTTTTGTTTGTCACTTGCCTATTTCTGTCCATAGGTCTTCTCTGACCATGCTGCAGTGCTGGAGGTTTTCTGAACCTATTCTGGTTTAGGGGGCTGTCCAATTGACCAATCGTTTCTTTGCTCAATTACTCTGTTACATTTCGTTTGTCTAAAGTTTTCTTTTAAAATAGCTAAGCAGGCTTGGTGTGGTGGCTCTTGCCTGTAATCCTGGCACTTTGGGAAGCCAGGGTGAGTGGATCATTGGAGCCCAGGAGTTTGAGACGAGCCTGGGCAACATGACAAAACCCTGTCTCTACAAAAAATACAAAAGATAATTAGCCGGGCATAGTGGTGTGTGCCTGAGGATTGCTTCAGGCCAGGAGGCTTAGGTTGCAGTGAGCCAAGATCACATGGCTGAACTCCAGGCTGGGTGACAGAATGAGAACCTATCTGGAAAAAAAAAAGTTAAGCAGACTGGGTATGAAGAAGCAAGAACTGACTCAAGCATCAGATAAGGGATAGAACAAGATGATGATGGAAATTTATTCTAGCCCGGAGAATCTCAGGTGCTATTGCTGATAGCCTTGTCCTGATTTGGTATGTGGCAGGAGGTCACAAACTCCCATCGTACTCATCTGTGCGTGCATGTGTGCGTGTGTGTGTGTGTGTGTTTAATTTTTTACTCTGTACTTCAGTAGATGCAAAGATCTTGGTATTTCTCATAGCGAGGGGCAAGCACCTGGCACAAAAGAGGCTCTCAAAAGAAAAGTTCATTTCTTCTCCTCTTTGAACTTTAAAGCAACTTTCATCTAACTTTGGACTTGAACTTCTACTTTGCTCAGGAAAGACTGTAATGAAAAATAAATGGATAAAAGAATATACCTTTGATAAGAAAAAATGGATTTCTAACCCTTCTCTCTTGCTTTGGATCTCGTTTGCACATGGAATACTAGTACCTGTGAAGACACGGTCTGCAGGCCAGTTGGTTAATTACAACCAGTCCTCAAATAACATTGTTACATTCAACATCCTTTTGTTAACATTGCTGAGAAAACAAATTGATTCCCAGCTAGGGCTACTGTCTCTGTGGAGTTTGAATGTTCTCCCCATGCCTGCGTGGGTTTTCTCCAGGTACTCTGGTTTCCTCCCACATCCCAAGAATGTGGGATTCCTGAGGTGAACCGGCGCTTCTAAATGGTTCCTGTCTTGAGTGTGTGTGTGTGGGGGGGACCGCGTGCGCGCGCATGGGTGCGTGCTTTGCAATGGGACAGCATCCTGTCTAGACGGACGCCCACCTGGCATCCTGAGCTGCTAGGACATGCTGGCCACCTGAGATCCTGAATTGGAATAAGCAGCTTGGAAAATGAATGAATGAAAATGAGTAAATACAAATTATTGTAAAATAAAAAATCCATACATTATCCGATAATCATACAAATACAGGACAATAAATAATGTGATCCAGAAGTGCTCAGCGAGCCTGCCAGATTGGTTCTTGTTTGCTTTTGAACTCTATAGTGGGAGGACATACTCCTGACAATTTTTGCTTTACAAACATTTATTTCTTGATTTAACCCGTTACCACGATGCCCACCCTCATTCACGGATTAACCAAAATTTGGGTCAATTATTCTCTTATTTGTTTCTATTAATCTTTTTAAAAGGCATGCGTAGCTCACATTTATTTCATTGTCTAATATGAGAAGTGTTTTGGTCTTGTTTAGAAGTTTGGTGATGTTTTGGTAACCAGGAATATGTTGAATATGCCGTAGGCACTTAACTCGTTTCTGTCAATTAGCCTATGGAGCTGCAGACACGTTTTTTTTTTAAGAAACAAAGTCTTGCTCTGTCACCCAGGCTGGCATGCAGTGGTGCGATCACATCTCACTGCAGCCTCAAACTCCTGGGTTCAAACAATTCTCCCACCTCAGCTTCCTGAGTAGCTGGGATTACAAGTGCATGCTACAGTGCTCACTGATTTTATTATTATTAATTTTTAAGCTAACTATGTGAGACTTTTTTTTTTTTTTTTTAACTATGTGAGACTTTCATTCTGCTGCTGGTTTGTGCAAAAACATGGAAGAGCTAAAGGGCATTTCTTTTTTCTTTTTTTGAGATAGGGTCTCCCTCTGTTGCCCAGGCTTGGAGTCCAGTGACCCAATCTCAGTGCACTGCAGCCTCTGCCTCCCAGGTTCAAGCCATCCTCCTGCCTCAGCCTCTCGAGTAGCTGGGATCACAGGCTTGTGCCACCACACCGGGCTAATTTTTGTATTTTTAGTACAGACTTGTGGGGTGTACACAATGTGGCTTCAACACAGGCCCAATAAAATGGTGCAGACTGCTTGTGGGGATGCTGCTACTATTGATTTCACAGCAGCTGCCCTGAAAATTGGAGTGTGGTTCAATTTGATAATACAGTTCTATGTAGTGTTCTAATAGTTTTTAACCTAAAGTGGTTAATGAAATAAATTGGACATACAAATTGATATCCAGTATCCTCATGCTACTGATTATTATTACTATTATTTTTGAGACAGACTCTCAGTCTGTCGCCCAGGCTAGAATTTAGTTGTGCGATCTCAGCTCCCTGCAACCTCCGCCTCCCGGGATCAAGCAATTCTTGTGCCTCAGCCTCCGGAGTAGCTGGGATTACAGACATGCATCACCACACCTGGCTAATTTTTGTATTTTTAGTAGAGATGGGGTTTCACCATGTTGGCCAGGCTGGTCTCAGACTCCTGACTTCAGGTGATCTGTCCGCCTTGGCCTCCCAAAGTGCTGGGATTACAGGTGTGAGCTACCACGCCCAGCCCTGGTTTTTAAAATGTTATATACTGTGAAGCACCACATTAAAGTACTCAAATCTTATTAATTTTTACTATTTTTTAATCCTCAGCCAGGTGCGGTGGCTCAGCCTGTAATCCCAGCACTTTGGGAGGCTGAGGCGGGCGAACTGCTTGAGCTTAGACGCTTAAGACCAGCTCGGGCAACATGGCAAAACCTCACCTCTATGTATTTTTTTTTTTTT
>NW_016107456.1:3670040-3676953 GCF_001604975.1 Cebus imitator
TTTTTTTTTTTGTAGAAACAGGGTCTTACTATGTTGCCCAGGCTGGTCTTGAACTTCTAGGCTCTAAGTGATCCTCTTGCTTTAGCCTCTCAAAGTGTGTGATTACAGGTGTGAGCCACCATACCTAGTCCAGCCATTCTCTACTGATCTTCTGTGCTGTCTTAATGTTTAACCATGACTTTTATTTAAATAACTCCAGGAACTGGGCTGGGTACAGTGGCTTATGTCTGTAATTCTAGCACTTTGGGAGGCCAAGGCAGGTGGATCACCTGAGATTGGGAGTTCCAGACTAGCCTGACAAACATGGAGAAACCCTGTCTCTACTAAAAATACAAAAAAAATTAGCCAGGTGTGGTGGTGCATGCCTGTAATCCCAGCTACTAGGGAGGCTGAGGCAGGAGAACTGCTTGAATGTGGGAGTCGGAGGTTGCAGTGAGCTGAGCCGAGATCGTGAGTGACACTGTACTCCAGCTTGGGCTACAAGAGTGAAACTCCATCTCAAAAATAAACAAACAAACAAACATTCCAAGAACCGGCCTTAGGAGATCGAGAATATCAAACCAAGGTTGCAGAGTGTCCTATCTCAGGAAAGAATGCTAACAATTGATTTACAGCCTTGTTGCCTCCAGCTAGATCACCAGGTGGCCCATTACTCAGCCACCGAAACTAGATAAAGCTGACCTGTATACCCCACCCCTCGGAGCTTTGCCCGGCCCTACCTGCATACCTACCCCAATATTTATTATGTTTTATGTTTTAATTAAAATATGGGATGGTTCACAAATTTGTGTGTCATCCTTGCACAGGGGTCACACATCGTTCTATGTGCTGCCGAAGCAAGCACTAAGTGTGATGTTTTATATTCTCCTGAAACATGACATATTTACTTACTGCTTCACTTACTTGCTCTCATCTGTAGGGTCACGACAGGAAACAGAGGCACAGTCCAATTTGAGTAATTTGAAGAGAATGTAATAAATCATTCATTTATTTATAATGGTGTGGACAGGGTATAGAAAAATTACGATTAACATAAGACTCTGAGGCTAGGACAAGGGGAGGCAGTGGCTACCAGGACCTGGAACAAGAGGGCTGTGTACACCTGACACTACGGCCTTTGGTTTGAGGAAAGAAACCCCTCTTGGCTGTCTCTTGTCTCAAAGAAGGAGGAAGTAAAAGTTGAGACACAGCAGGCGTGAGGTCAGTGGCCTGGAGGTTAAAGATTAAACTCAAAAAAAAAAAAAAAAAAAAAAGAAATAAAGATTAAACTCCCCCACCCCGCCGCTTTAAGATCTCAGGCTTCAGTTGAGGCTCACTGCCAGGCTTATATAAGTCTGCAGGGAGGTAGCTGTGGGAATAAAGACCCCCAACTTCCATCTCCTCCCTCTCTTCACATCCCACTGCTGCTCCCTAATGGCTGATCCCAGTCAGAAACCAGAGGGCAGGGAAGTGTGTGGATGAAGTCACTAGGCTAGTTTCCTGAGTCTCAGACAGGTGAATGGAGACTCGGGAAGGAAAAATGGAAGATCTCTCGAATATTCATTTAGGCAAAATTAAACAACCAAGCTTCAGAATGCTGGTGTGTGTGTGACTTTGGGCATGTGGGTTTATCTGATGTTTCAACATCTATAAAATGCTGGATAATAGTTTCTACCACGTGTAGTTATTGTAGAGACATATGTGGAGTTGCCTAGCACCCTGTATCAGTTAGCTATCATTGTCGCTAACCCCCAAAACTGAGTAGCACACAACACTAAGTTTTTATTTTTCCCATTTCTGCAGGTTGACGAATCTGGTCTGGGATCTGCTTCAAGCTGGTGGCCAAGGGTGACAGCAGGGATGCAGGAGAGCACACCCAGTTGTGCAAGTGTGTCTTAAGGCTTTAACTGTGTTGTATTAATTTTCCTGGAGCTTCGGCAACAAATTACCACAAACTCGGTGGCCTAAAATATTTTAAAAGTAATGGCAAAAGCCACAGTTGCCTTTGCACCAACCTGGTAACACAAATTTGTCTTATGGTTCTGGAGATCAAAAGTCAGAAATGGGTTTCACTGGGCCAATCAAGGAAGGAAGAGAAGCAGGGGCCCAGTCAGGGAGTCAGCAGGGCTGTGCTCGCTTAGGGAGACTCTGTTTCCTTGTTCTGTGGCCCTGTCCATCTTCAGAGCGGACACAGAACATTTCCAATCTGCCGTTCCTTCCATTTTTACACCAGCTTTTCCTGATTTTTGACTCTCTAGACTTCCTTATTCATAAGGACCTTTGTGATTACCTTGGTCCTAGCCAGATAATTGCATCTCCAGAACATTATTAATGACATCTAAAAAGTCTCTTTTACCATGGAAAGTTACATATTCACAGGTCCTGAAGATTAGCTCGTGGACCTTTTGTGGGGCGAGAGAGGGCATCATTCAGCCTACCAAACAGATCATGCCTGCTAAAATCGATTGGCCAACATCAAGAGAGGGAAGTGCTCATAAATGCAAAACGGGTAAATATTAAATATTTCTGACAGTAATGTAATATACCACACATCTGGTAAGTTTGTTTCTTTTTTGGAGACAGAGTCTTGCTCTGTCTGTCCCCCAGACTGGAATGCAGTAGCATGATCTCGGCTCACTGCAACCTCCGCCTACTGGGCTCAAGTGATCCTCCTGCCTCAGCTTCTGGCGTTGCTGGGATTATAGGAGCCTGCCACCACACCCAGCTAATTTTCATATTTTTAGTAGAGATGGGATTTCACCATGTTGGCCAGACCGGTCTTGAACTCCTGACCTCAAGTGATCTGCCCGCCCTGGCCTCTCAAAGTGCTGGGATTACAGATGTGAGCCACTGTGCCCAGCTGAAGTTTTTAATAAACGTTTAATAAACCTCCAAGTTGAGAGGTTTTCAGCTTGGAGAGGAGAGGACCTTCAGATGACCAGAAGATAACATGATTTGTGTGGCTAGAGGGAGAATCAGGCAAGTTTTCCTAGCTCCGTTGGCTGAAAAGGCCTACGAGCAAACAAGTGGCAGTGAGTTTGCTCACTGCCGGGCTGGCTGCTGCATGTCATTTCCAACTAAACCAACGCTCCTCGGAGAAACGGCTGATTTCAGATCTGGATTGAAAATGTACAACACGAGACTGGAAATCTTACCATACCAGAAAGTGAGGAAACTGACAAGATTAGGACTGTTTCAAAAGGACTCAAGAGGCAAATTGAGTTGAGTCCCACTGACTGAAGACAGAATTAGGTAACACTGATCAGAAGGCCAGGTGCAGTGGCTCACATCTCTAATCCTAACACTTTGGGAGGCAGAGGCAGGCGGATTGCTTGAGCTCTGGAAGTCAGGACCAGCCTGGAAAACAGGTGAAACTCCGCCTCTGCAAAAAAATACAAAAATTAGCCAGGTGTGGTGGCGTGTGCCTGTAGTTCCAGCTACTTGGGCTAAGGTGGGAGGCTGGCTTGAACCCGGGGGTTGAGGCTGCAGTGAGCTATGATCATGCCACTGTACTCCAGCCTAAGTGACAGAATGAGACCCTAACTCTAAAGAGAAAAAAATAAGGTACCATTGATAAGGAGAGCAGCAATGGGTTGAAATAAATGTTTAAAGTCACAAGTCCATGGTTTAAAGTATCTAGGCAAAGATAATCAATAGTTGCCATTATGACAAAAAAAGACCTCCAAGCAGATGGGGTCTTGCTAAGTTACCCTGGCTGGTCTTGAACTCCTGGCCCTCAACTCCTTTAACTCCTCCCACCTTGGCTTCCTATAGGTGTGGGCCACTGCCCCCACCCCTGCATAGTTTCTTTTTTTATTTGAGACAGGATTTTGATCTGTCACCCAGGCTGGAGTGCAGAAGCGCCATCTCGGCTCACTGTAGCCTCCATCTCCAGGGCCCAGGTGATCCTCCACTTCAGCCTCCCAAGTAGTTGGTACTACAGGCAGCTGCCACCATGCCTGGCTAATTTTTCTATTTTTTGTAGAAGACCCTCTGTTGCCCAGGCTGGTCTTGAACTCCTGGGTTCAAGTCATCTATGTACCTCAGCCTCCCAAAGTGCTGGGATTACAGGCATGAGCCACTGTGCCCAGCTGCCAAGAAGTTTTGAAAAACAGTAAGGGGGGACATAGGCATAGGCAAGGACTTCATGACCAAAACACCAAAAGCATTGGCATCAAAAGCCAAAATAGACAAATGGGACCTAATCAAACTCCACAGCTTCTGCACAGCAAAAGAAACAGTCATTAGAGTGAATCAGCAACCAACAGAATGGGAAGAAATTTTTGCAGTTTACCCATCTGACAAAGGGCTGATATCCGGAATTTACAAAGAACTAAAACAGATTTACAAGAAAAAAACAAACAAGCCCATTCAAAAGTGGGCAAAGGATATGAACAGATACTTTATAAAAGAAGACATACGTGAGGCAACAAACATATGAAAAAATGCTCATCATCACTGGTCATCATAGAAATGCAAATCAAAACTACATTGAGATACCATCTCAGGCCAGTTAGAATGGCCATCATTAAAAAATCTGGAGAAACAGATGCTGGAGAGGATGTGGAAAAATAGGAACACTTTTACACTGTTGGTGGGAGTGTAAATTAGTTCAACCATTGTGGAAGACAGTGTGGCGATTCCTCAAGGACCTAGAAATAGAAATTTCATTTGACCCAGCAATCCCATTACTGGGTATATATCCAAAGCATTATAAATCATTCTACTATAAGGACACATGCATACGAATGTTCACTGCAGCCCAGTTTACAATAGCAAAGACTTGGAACCAACCCAAATGCCCATCGATGACACACTGGACAGGGAAAATGTGGCACATATACACCATGGAATATTATGCAGCCATCAAAAACGACGAGTTCGTGTCCTTTGTAGGGACATGGATGAACCTGGAAACCATCATTCTCAGCAAACTGACACAAGAGCAGAAAATCAAACACCGCATGTTCTCACTCATAGGCGGGTGTTGAACAGTGAGAATACGTGGACACAGGGAGGCGAGCACTACACACTGGGGTCTGTTGGGTGGAAATAGCGGAGGGACAGCAGGGGGTGTGGAGTTGAGGAGAGATGGCATGGGGAGAAATGCCAGATATAGGTATGGGGAGAAATGCCAGATATAGGTGATGGGGAGGAAGGCAGCAAATCACACTGCCACATGTGTACCTATGCAACAATCTTGCATGTTCTTCACATGTACCCCAAAACCTAAAATGCAATTTAAAAAAATTAAAAAAAAAAAAAGAAAGAAAGAAAAACAGTAAGGGGTGATGTGATGGACACACTAAAAGCCCAGACTCACCCGACACAATATGTGCCTGTAAGAGATCTGCACTTGCACATCCTATTCAAAATATTTTTAAAAAATTGGAATTTGATAAAACTACTAAAAATAGTGGGTCTTAAAATTTAATATGCTTCAGACCACCTAAGGGGCTTTTAAAAACACCTATGGCTGTGCTCTACCCAGAGTTGTTTTTTAAAAATATTTATTTGAGACAGAGCACCACTCTGTCCCTACAGTGAAGTGCGATCTTGGCTCACTGCCACCTCCACCTCCTGGGTTCAAGCGATTTCTCCTACCTCAGCCTCCCAAGTAGCTTTGGTGTATCCCGGGCTGGACGAGGTGGCTCACACGGTGGCTGAGGCAGGCGAATCACAAGGTCAGGAATTCAAGAGCAGTCTGGCCAACATGGTGAAACCCTGTCTCTACTAAAAATACAAAAAATTAGCTGGCTGTGGTGGTGCATGCCTGTAATTCCAGCTACTTGGGAGGCTAAGGCAGGAGAATAACTTGAACCCGGGAGGCAGAGGTGGCAGTAAGCCAAGATCATGTCAGTGCACTCCAGCCTGGGCGACAGAGTGAGACTCTAAGAAAAAAAAGAAGTTATACATCCCATTACTTCTCGGCTTTTTGGCTAAGATCAAATGTTCAAGTTTTACATCCTGTTTTTGTTATATCAGAGGTTACTTTAAATAGAAAAATATTGAAACAATTTTCTTACCAATAGCAAGAATAAAAATAACCATAATACCACCTCTGTGGTTGACATCACTACTCATCTACTTCCACACTCATCCCTGCAAATCTGGAGTCTTGATGCCTTTTCTTCCTTCCCGATGTCTAATCCATTATCAAGTCCTCCTGCCACTCTTGACTTTTTTTGAGTCTCGCTCTGTCACCCAGTGTGGAGTGCAGTGGCAAGATCTTGGCTCACTGCAACCTCCACTTCCTGGGTTCAAGCAATTCTCCTGCTTCAGCCTCCTGAGCAGATGGGATTAGAGGCATGTGCCACCATGCCTGGCTAATTTTTGTATTTTTAGTAGAGATGGTTCATCATGTTGGTCAGGCTGGTTTTGAACTCCTGACCTCGTGATCTGCTCCCCTGGGCTTCCCAAAGTGCTAGGATTACAGGTGAGCCACCATGCCTGGCCCCCCCGCTTTTTTTTTTTGAGATGAAGTCCCATCCTCTGTTGCCCAGGCTGGAGTGCAATGCTGTGATCGCTGCTCACTGCAACCTCCACATCCTTGGTTCAAAATATTCTCCTGCCTCAGCCTCCTGAGTAGCTGGGACTACAGGTGCCCGCCATCACACTTGGCTAATTTTATTTTTGTATTTTTAGTGGAGACAAGGTTTGATCATGTTGGCCAAGCTGTTCTCAACTCCTCACCTCAGGTGATCTGCCTGCCTCGGCTTCCCAAAGTGCTGCGATTACAGGTACGAGTCACCACACCCAGCCCAGAGTTTTTATTTATTTAAAAAAAATGTTGTGAGTACATAGTAAGTGTATATATTCATGGAGTAAATGTTTGATACAGGCATGCAATGTGTAATACTCCCAACATCGAAAATGGGGTATTCATCCCAAGCATTTTTTTTTGCATGACAAAGTCTTTACTTTTTTTTTTTTT
>NW_016107456.1:3680008-3681681 GCF_001604975.1 Cebus imitator
CTCCTGCCCCAGCCTCCTGAGTCGCTGGGACTACAGGCACGCGCCACCATGCCCAGCTGATTTTTTGTATTTTTAGTAGAGACGGGGTTTCACCATGTTGACCAGGATTGTCTCGAACTCTTGACCTTGTGATCCACCCGCCTCGGCCTCCCAAAGTGCTGGGATTACAGGCGTGAGCCACGGCGCCCGGCCAAGTCTTTACTTTTAAATGATTATTGATACACTAAGTAATAACATGTAAGAAGTTCTTGAATTCTGTCTTCTGGTAATTTTGATTAAGAGAAGCTAAAAGCAGCCCAATTACACTAGTATTTGCTATTCTAACCATTACCAAGAATAGACAACTTTAAGGCTGGCTGCTGCTTCACATGGGTTACAAAGAACCATTTACTATTTTTTCATAGATAAAGCTCCTGACCTTCAAGAAAGTATTAGGGTAAAAAATTATTTAATCCCTTCCTTTCTTCAAATTGTTATGAGGTGTTTTTTTTAAAACTAGATCTAAGAAAGAAAAAGTCAACACTGATATACATGTTGCTTGAGCCAAAAGGTATAGGAAAAAAGACAACACATGCCCATTCAATTCCTAAGAAATATGAGGTGAAAAGATGAAACTATTAGGTACTCTAAGTCTGTACAAAAAAGCGAGATTTGCTATTCTCCAAAAAGTGGAAGGACCTACTACATAATATGGAAATAATTTAATGCCATTCATAAGAAGATAACTAGAGCGTGCTAAAGCTTCATATTCCATGAGGGCATCTAAAATGCCAATCCACAGAACAGGTGCTTCTCTTCTTTATCCATTTATGCGGTAGTTTTCATGGATTTCTGGCCGAATGCCACAGACAAAAGCCAAGAGGTTATCCAAGACTTCATCCTTGTTCTGCTGAAACTAGGTCAGGAGGATGGTCTTCTCCTGGGTCTCCTCCTCCTCCATTTCACTGCTGCAACTGCCATGGGATCCCAGGGTCGCAGCTTCCTTGGCCTTGAACGCTTTCTCCCTCTGCAGGCAGTACTGTTCAATTTCAGCCTGAGCTGCTGCTTTGGCCTGCTTCAGCCTCCGGTTCTTTTTGCGGGCCTGACACCTTCTCGGCGGCCCACTCCTTGGCCTAAAGCAGCTGCTGAATCCCCTGTGACTGACTGGCCATGGCGGCAGCAATTCTGGGACCAAGGTAAGCAGCCTAAAACACCTCGAAGGCCCTTTGGGTCAGCTGACCCAGCCGCCCACCCCAAGCATTTTAAAAAATATTTTTTTCTTCTTTTAAATTACCCACACTACACAGATGTTTATATTTCATGTTACTATTTAGTTATATAATCTTTATTTTAAAATGTACACTTACAGACTACAGTCATCCCATTGTCCTATCACATACTGTCTTATTTTTTTTTGTACTCATTAACCATCCCCACTTACCCCTCACTGCCTACTAACTACCCTTCTCAGCCTCTCGTAACCATCCTTCTATTCTCTATTTCCATGAGTTCAATTGTTTTGATTTTTAGCTCCCACAAATAAGCGAGAACATAAAAAGTTTGTCTTCTGTGCTTGACTCTACCCAGAGTTTTTGATTCAGAGTCTGGGGTGAAGACTGAAGTTATTTCTAACATCTAACATCCGAGATAATTTTGATGCTGCTGGTTTGGGAACCACTTTTTTTTTTTTTTTT
>NW_016107456.1:3683791-3686642 GCF_001604975.1 Cebus imitator
TTTTGAGACGGGGGCTCGCTGTCACCAGGCTAGACTGTAGTGTCATGCTCGGCTCCCTGCAGCCTTAACCTCTTGAGCTCAAGTGATCCTCCCACTTCAGCATCCTGAGTAGCTGGGGCCACAAGTGGGCAGCATCATGTCTGGCTAATTTTTAATCACTAGGGGAGGCCAAGGCGGGAGGTTTGTTTGAGACCAGCCTGGGCAACATGAAACCCTGTCTCTACCCAAAATTCAAAAAATTAGCTGAGCATAGTGGCAGCTACTCAGGAGCCTGAGGTAGGAGGATCACTTCAGCCCACGAGGCAGAAGTTGCAGTGAGCTGAGACTTGTACCATTGCAGAGACTTGTACCATTGCAACTCCAACCTGGGTGACACAGTGAGACTCCTTCTCAAAACAAACAAACAAACAAACAAACAAAACCGTTTCTCTAGGTCTATTAATTCACCGGAAATGCAGCATACAGGAGAGTACACTTAATGATGCCATGAGATTTCAATTAGCAAAATTGAGACTGGGAAACTATAGGACAATGACTTAGCTTCTCCAATAAACAGACTCCAAAGGGGCAAAAAGAGGGACTCTAGATTTAAACAGTGTTTAGATATCTTTTAAGGCCAGGCGAGGTGGCTCAAGCCTGTAATCCCAGCACTTTGGGAGGCTGAGGTGGGCGGATCACGAAGTTGAGATTGAGACCATAGTGACCAACATGGTGAATCCCCGTCTCTACTAAAAATCAAAAATTAATTTGGCACGGTGGTGCGTGCCTGTAGTCCCAGCTATTCAGGTGGCTGAGGCAGGAGAATCGCTGGAACCCGAAGGCGGAGGTTGCAGTGAGCCAAGATGGCGGCACTGCACTCCAGCCTGGTGACAGAGCGAGGCACCGTCTCAAAAAAACAAAACAACAAAAAAGTAAATAGTGAATCTACAGATAAACTGTCTAAGGTTTCCTTCAAAATTACTTATATGAGGCCGGGCGCGGTGGCTCAAGCCTGTAATCCCAGCACTTTGGGAGGCCGAGGCGGGTGGATCACGAGGTCAAGAGATCGAGATCATCCTGGTCAACATGGTGAAACCCCGTCTCTACCAAAAATACAAAAAATTAGCTGGGCATGGTGATTCGTGCCTGTAATCCCAGCTACTCAGGAGGCTGAGGCAGGAGAATTGCCTGAACCCAGGAGGCGGAGGTTGCGGTGAGCCGAGATCGCGCCATTGCACTCCAGCCTGGGTAACATGAGTGAAACTCCGTCTCAGAAAAAAACAAAAACAAAAACAAAATTACTTATATGGGGGAGGAAGTAGACAGGTGTGTATTGTTAAAGCTCGAAGAGCACAAGGTGGCTTCATTCTGCCACTCTTGATGGTGTTTGAAATTTTGTATGACACATAACAGTAATGTATTTAATTCACTCAGGTTGTTCATGAAGGACCAAGAAGTAGGGATAATAGATACTCTGATAGTTTTGCCTTTCTCAACTTGGTTAGAACAGTATTAACAGTTTAGCTACTTATTATTTTTTGCCTTTTTCTCCAGTTGGTTGGAACAGTATATTAAGAGTTTAGCTTTTTCTGAGTCTTGCTCTATCGCTGAGGTTGGAGTACAGTGGCACTATCTCAGCTCACTGCATCTTCCGCATCCCAGGTTCAAGTGATTCTTTTGCCTTAGTCTCCAGGGTGGCAGGGATTACAGGCCTGCACCACTATGCTCAGCTAATTTTTGTATTATTAGTAGAGACAGGGTTTTACCATGTTGGCCTCCAACTCCTGATCTCAAGTGATCCTCCCACCTTGGCCTCCTGAAGTGCTGGGATAAACAGGCATGAACCATTGCACCCAGTGAGTTTAGTTCTGTTTTAGAATGTTTTCATAAATGCAGTTACTATTTAATGAGTGACTCTGCCAAAGGTTTTGATAATAGTATTTACTTCTCACAGTATTAGGTCTTGTTTTATAGATGATGGTGTAACTTATGTGCCTCCCAATCCCTTTGGCCCTGGGCTAGGGGACTTACTTTCCTGCTTTCAGCAGTAATGGGGGCTCAATCTGATGCCATCAAAGCTACCCCCACTTCAGCAGATCTTAATCTCCAAATTGACTCCCTCCTAAAGAAAGACCCACCTTCTTTAAACCTTACCATTACAACAGTCTGCTCCCTTAGCTGGGTGTGCTGGTGCACAGCTGTGGTCTTAGCTATTTGGGAGGGTGAGGTGGAAGCATCACTTGGGCCCATGATTGCACCACTGCACTCTAGCCAGGGTAAGAGTGAGACCCCATCTCTTAAAAAAATAAAAAAATACAAAGAAAATCCATATAGTGGCCCCCGCCCTACCCCCCACCATGCCAAAAGCACTTCCTTTATGGTAGAATGCCAACAAATACACCTAGCCTCCAAGTTAGCCCCCTCTCCCTCACAAATTACTTAAAAAATAACTTTATAGTGATCCGGGTTAACATGGGCCACTGGACAAAATGCATCGACAGTCTCATTTTTGTGATATTCCTGCTAAAAATGCTGTCACGTAGAAATGAGAGAAACCCAAGATGAAGAAAAAGCCCGATGACATACCAGTAAGAATCGAGAGCTGTGACAACAAAATGCCAAAAATGAATCCTGGACCGAGAGATAAAATTATAATGAACATTATGGGATAACTGATGAAATTTCGGTATGAACTACATGTCAGAAAACAGTACATCAATGTTAATTTCCTGATGTTGACAATTCTGTAGTGATAGAAGATGTCTCTGTTCCTCGAAAACACATTTTTTTTTTTTTTTTTTTTTTTTTTTTGAGACGGAGTTTCACTCATGTTACCCAGGCTGGAGTGCAATGGCGCGATCTCGGCTCACCG
>NW_016107456.1:3686682-3708184 GCF_001604975.1 Cebus imitator
CCTCCTGAGTAGCTGGGATTACAGGCACGCACCACCATGCCCAGCTAATTTTTTGTATTTTTAGTAGAGACGGGGTTTCACCATGTTGACCAGGATGGTCTCGATCTCTTGAACTCGTGATCCACCCGCCTCGGCCTCCCAAAGTGCTGGGATTACAGGCTTGAGCCACCGCGCCCGGCCTCGAAAACACATTTTTAAAACTTTATTTTTATATGTTGTTTTGAGACAGTCTCACTCTGTCACCCAGGCTGGAGTGCCATGGTGTGATCTCAGATAACCGCAACCTCTGCTTCCCAGGTTCAAGTGATTCTCCTGTCTCAGCCTCCCATTAGTGGGACTATAGGCACCTATCACCATGCCAGGCTAATTATTGTTATTTTTGGTGGAGAGAGGGTTTCACCATGTTGGCCTGGCTGGTCTTGAACTCCTGAGTTCAGGTGATCCTCCTGTCTTGGCCTTCCAAAGTGCTGGGATTACAGGCCTGAGCACCCAATCTTACCAATTTTGAACCATGATTCCTCTCTATTCAAACGGTATAAAAAGGCTGGGTGAGGTGATTCACCCCTGCAATCCCAGCACTTTGAGAGGCTGAGGTGGGCAGATCACCTGAGGTCACGAGCTCGAGACCAGCCTGATTAAAACTGAGAAACCTTGTTTCTACTAAAAATATAAAATTAGCTGGGCAAGGTGGCACATACTTGTAATCCTAGCTATCAGGGAGGCTGAGGCAGAACTGCTGGAACCCAGGAGGCAGAAGTTGTGGTGAGCTGAAATCCTGCGACTGGACTCCAGCCTGGGCAACAAGAGTAAAACTGAAAAAAAAAAAAAAAAAAAAAAAAAAAAAAAAAAAAAGCTAACGACTCAACTGTCAAATACTTCAGTGGGAGCCATCTGCAGGACTGCTCTGAGGTAAACAGGCATATATAAACAAGCTATTTATCATCTAGGAAGACCAACTGCACAATTGTACTGACTCATCCTTTCAGTAAATGGACGCACACATGTTTGAGATACAAATATATGTTATTCAAGATGTGGTCAGTGACTGAGTGATTAGCATATAAATTGGTAATGACTACACTAGGTGCTCTATTGCAAGAACTCTCAAAGTTTGGTCGTATAATGTTGAATCCTGAAAGTAATTTTTAAATTCATGTTGATACACAAGTCAAAGAATTATTCATACTGTTGGTTCTGAAAAAAAAAATTTACCATATATTCATTCAATGGTATACCAGTCAGCCATTTAAAGCTAATCTCTGTATTAGCATATATTAAAACAAGCTGCATACTATTCACGGCATGATCATTGAAAACCTAAAAGGACATTTTTATATGATCATAGAAATCTCTGAGCACGTACAAGTACTGCTAACAGTAGCTACATTTGTAAGTAGATTCTGAGGTATAGTCTAAGCATGCATTTTTGTGAATAAAACTAAGTTATGGTATTCTCTTGTACTGTTCATATTCTTGACTTTATCTTCACATCCCATGCACGTTTTATCCCTGTTGTTTCACGGGTGACACTGAAGCACAGTGATTAATGATTTGCCCAAGATACACCCTACATTAAATCTCAAACTCACGTTTCTGGAGAAGTGAAAACAGGATTCTTTCTCATACTCAAAATAGGAATGGCTTGCCAATGCAAACTCCAATTCAAATAACCATTTGTCAAGAATCTGGTCCTAAGAGGCCATGCGCAATAAACTCAAAACAAGCCTTTCCCTCAGTAAGTATTTTATTGAGATTTAAAGCACAAAATAGGTTAACAAATTGGGAGGAAGGTGGTAACACAGGAATGGGAACGTAAAAGTCAAAGTAGGCAGGACTCAAACTGGCCATAAAGGCACTACGGCATGTTCATCAACACCAAGTAAAAGAAAGGGGAACCAAGATGTTCTCACTTCTCTTCTGCTCCACCTTAATACTCCACCTAGCCACTGGTATGGAGCATGTTGCAACTCATTCTTCTCACAAGTTAGCAAGGGAACTTAACATTCTGTCAGTCAACTCTATGCTCACAATCAAGTGAGCCAGTGTTACACAGTGATTTTGTGCATCCAGTGACTTAGGTGTACGGGCATGGCTAGGCCTTGAGTTTTAACAAATTGGTCGTGGCTATTACTAGAAAATTATGGCTGCAGGCATTTACCTATACAATCACCCGCTTACTGGGGCAGCTAACAATGTAGTCAAACCAGTCTATTATCATATGTCCTATTAACAGTAGAGCCCAGTTAAAGGATGTTTCATAGTTTTAGAAAGCCAAATTTCTTACTTTTAATATCCTCTCACCTCAAGGCCGTGGTTCAAAAAGCTTTTATGCTATTTCCCTGAAAACAAGAGAACTTTGGTCAAAGCCAATTTTTAAGAGTCATCACTTCTGTTCTTTGAGTAGGCAAAACAATTAACTACAATAACAGACACCATTTTCTTCCCTTAAATTCTGAGGTTTATACTGTAAAAACCCACTTCTTTAGAAACATCTAATTAAAGTATTAAAGAAAATAAGATAACGGTAGAAGCATCCAACTTTTGGGGCACTATATTCGTAAGGTTGGACTTTAACGTTTTCAACAGGAAACCCAGGAATTTCTTAAAAACAAGGCTTTTTCCACATTACCAACTACTCATAGCTACTCTGTGAATGCCCTAAATATTTGCCTCAAGTTTTTCAATCTTATTAGGTATGTTTCTGGATTACCTGAACCTAAAATCCAACCCCAGAATATCATGCTTTCTAGTCACACCTGTGGCACCCATGCCCCATCACAATCCAACCCTTGGTACCCTACCCAGTGACAGCTCCTAGAAAGGTATTAAAGCTGAGCCAATTAATCTAGATCTTGATTTCCATCTAAGATTAATAAATGCTTTCAAATAAGGTTACTCTATGTAAAAATATTTGAAAAAAGGGATGTAAGGTTAATTCCATTCTCAAACTGCAATTTCAACTAATCAAGCTTATGTATGTATGAACTGACTGTTAACCTATTAACACCTACAAATTTGCAGTATTAAAATTTGGTTTCCACAGTACTCATTACACTTCAATGGTAATTAAGTACAAAAAGTTTTGGGTTTATCTATTTCATTGTTCTTCAAACTAACCACACAAAGCATTAAAATTTACCAGTATGATCTGACCAATTATCACATAATCCCACTAACTACAAAGGGGACTGACTACTGGGTGGAAGTTAATTGGCAACAGACTTTACTGAGATTAAGTGCCTGTTATACATAACGGTCTTTGAGCAGAAAATGCAGTATGTGCTTTTCCACTTTGAATAAACTAAATTTCAGATCAAAGAGGCTACTTCCATTTTCACATGACAAACAAGGACAACTGAACCATATACTCTAAGACTAATTACGCTGACAAATTCCAGAAAGTGGATTATCTAAACAAGATCCCAAGTATTAGGAACAATTTCTTAGTTTAAATTTGCTTATGAAAAAAGTTCCATTACTTACAAGTATTAATTTAAGCAAAATCTTGGAACAGATTGATTACAAAATACCTTTTATTTTTAACCCAACTTGTTAAAGGGGCAGATAAAGACTGGCAAATTTGATTAACAGCACAAAATAATATTATCCAAACTGAATAATTTATTGCTGGTCCGAGGCTTGCCTTGTTTTATATTTAAGTAGAACTGACACTGTTTCCACAAATGGCAGGTATCAACATTTAAAAGAATTTAATAGTGACCTATTCAATAAGGCAATCATCTTGGTAGCAAACTTTTATTTAAATCTTACATAACTCAAGCTTTATAAAAAGCCAACATAATTGAAAATTGGGTTCTCCCTCTAAAGCCTTAAAGTATTGGAAGCCTGAAACAGTTAATTAAAAATAAGCAAACAAAACAAAAAACCCTGCCAGCAGATCCTGCTGAAATACTTAAAAACAAAACAACTAAATGAGCTTAATCTTTACAAAAGTTATTGTAGCTCAAAAGCTATAAAATCAAAGTTATCTTAATTCTACAAAGGGAGAGGGTCTTTGACTTCATGCCACCATTTCCTTAGAACCTCATCTTTTTCATCAAATTTGGCCACGAATCAAATTTCTGTGTGCCCCTGACTTCAGGAGAATTCCTCTTGCAGAAGAGGCCAAGTACAAACATGTAAGAATAACTGCCTAAAGCAAGTAGGAAAGTGTTCCGTAATAGTGTGCAAAGAAGAGGAGTTCTGAGTTAGTCTCTGGAACTCGACCTGGACCTTGATCTTGACTTTGAGCGAGATCTAGAACGGGATCTTGAAGTAGCTCTTTTTGGTGGAGGGGACACAGAACGAGCCTTTGAGGGTGGAACAGGTTGTGGCGAATTGGAACGGGACTGGCTCCTTGATACGGATTTTGACTTTATATCACCCTTTCCATTTTCTTTGGGGGATCGGGACCGAGACCTGCTTCGAGATTTCTCATACTCATCCTTAGATCTGCTTCGAGAATGTGAATGGGAGCCCCGATCAGACTTGGGCTTAGATTTGCTCTTTGATCTAGATTTCCTGCCTTTTGATCGAGAACGTGACCGACCTTTGCTCCGCGACCTGGAACTAGATGAGAGAAGACCAATTTTCTCAAAACTCTGTAAGAACATACACGTAACTCCATAAACAAGTACAGTAATATTCAGAGACTCAAACACATTACTTACCGGGAGCGACTTTTTGAGATACTTCGAGATCTACTGCGGCTGCTCCTGCGACTCCTACTTCGTGACCGTCTTCTAGATCGAGACCTATTATGAAAAACACAATGATGTCTCAAGCCCAGTCCACCTTAAATACATCTGTGCTATTTGGCAAAAATAGATAAGCCAAAGAATAATCTATTTTACCACAAAATCAAATCTGTCAAAACAACTAGAAAAGAACCCAATGATAGCCAAGAGAAACTGAAAGATGGCTTTAATTCAAGTAGGCAACAACTGAAATTACCCAATTACTCCCTTTTTGTTTTATTGGCAAGTATTGTTTCCTCCCCACAAGCTACCTGGATCTGCTTCCAGAGTAAGATCGCCTATGGCTTGTGCGTGGCTTGTCTTCAATAAGCCTAATATTTCTGCCATTTATTTCTGTACCATCCAGTTTGTCCAAAGCACGCTTCATGTCAGAGTAGGAGCGAAACTCAATTACACCCTCATTTGTTCGTTCCTTGTGGGCATCCGCATAGGTTACTTCACCTGCTTGTCGCATAAAATCCTAAAATGACAAGACTGGTCAGACTTCGAAATCTTAAAAGATCTATATACTACAGTGAATTCCCAGAAATAAGAATGTAACAAGAACCTACTTTAAAGCATTCACTTATATCCTGAATTATAGCACACACCTTTAAATCTTGCCAACTGCACCGACTAGAAAGATTTTCTACAATAAGCCTGTATTCTGTACGAACAGGTGGTCCGTATTTGTCTCTGCCAGATGTTCTCCGACTGCTGTATCCACCTCCACCACCTTTATCACATGAAGGGAACAATTAGACGCCTTGTAATGATAAAAATGCATGTCTTTTGAAAGTTAGTACAAACATATCAACTTTTATTTACTGGAGTAGGACTTTGCTATTATATTGCTAAACCTTCGACACATTTGTGATTTGCCATAAATTAAATTAAGGGCAAGTCCAATAGACTAAATCCAACTAAACCTCTCCTACAATCTGTTAGAGAGTGACTGCTCCTTTATTCAATTTACCTCGCTAAGTTTTATTTTACAGAACATTGTAAAATATAAAACTTAACTGATTACATGCATTTCTACATTTTACAAAAATGTTTACTAGTTTTACACTAAGTACTTACATCACAGTGTGAGGTTTTTGGTGGTGGTTTGGCCACAAAACACGCAAGGTAACAGTCACCTAGTTCAGATTAACCAGTTTTGTCTAACCCTTGGAATCCTCACCATCACCCTGCGTCTAATGGCAAAAGGCTGCTGTCGTCATGGCTTCCGGTAAGGTCAGCCAAAGGGTCATAGGGCAAGGGTCACACAATGTATGGAAAAGCCAAGGCCAATCAGGAAAGGCAGTCATCTTAGCCTCAGTGGACACAGCCTCAGCCCCATTGGTCACTTTCAAATTGAAACATCAAGGACTTGTTAAAAAGTTTGAATTCAACATGCAACAGTTTAAACATCAAACATTTAACATAACCAAAAATCCCCCCACCTCCTCCCAATAACATGCCCCAACTAGTTCAAATACAGCATAAAGCTTATTTAGATCTACTTTGTGGTACAACACCACATTGCTTTGAAATAGTACTTTCTTTGGCCCCCATCAATTTCCATAGCTTTAAAACCTATACTTTAAGATCCTCCCCTTCCCCGTCCCCCGCCCCCCTCCACCCCAGCCTGCCCCTAAACCTCTAACTAATGCACTGACAGGTAAGTAAGGGGGATACAACAAATACAGCCACCCCTTACTTCCTCTGTGGGAAGAACCCGTGACAGTGCTGACAAGGGGCCAGAAGAAGCCACCCACCTCCCAACTTGGCAAATAACAAAACCAAACACCCCAATCCCCGCGCTCCAGCGTCCCATGCCTGCCCCGGGCAGACGTGAAGGCGGCGGGACTCGGGGATACCCGAGTCAAACGACCCCCGGTCCTCGCGCCTGCCCGGGCTGGGAGGCCCCACCCCACACACCCCCGCCCCCCAGGGTCCCCAAGGGCGCGGAGCGCGCAGGGGTGGGACTCACTGCGGCTTCCGTAGCTGTAGCCGTCGCGATCGCGACGCGGGCCGCGGGCGTGCTCTACGATCACGCGCTCGCCGCAGAGTTCCTTGCCGTTCAGCTCGTAAACGGCGTCGTCGGCGTCGCGGGAGTCCTCGAACTCCACGAAGCCGTACCTGGGGGCGGTGCGAGGGCCGGACACCGACGGGGGCATCGTTAATCAGGGCGCGCACGTGCGCGCTCCCGCAACCCGCCGCGCGCTCCCGCGGCGCCGCGGCGCCGCCATCTTGGAGGCCCTGCCACGCGGCGCCGCGGCCTTGGCCGCCTCTTTCCTTGGAGAGCTCCCGCCGCCACCAGGCCTGGGACGCTGGGCACAGGCGCCCAGGCCCGACTCACCCATTTTTGAGGTCTACTTCGAGGAGGCGGCCATAGCCACTGAAAAAGCGCTGGATGTCCTTCTCCCGGACGTTGTAGCTCAGGCGTCCTATGTAGACGCGCGGCATGTCCGTGGCGGGCAGGGGCCCAAGGGCTGGTTGTTGAACGGCGGACCGCAAGCCAGTAGCCGCGGTGCGGGTGCGGGGACGGCAAAAGCACGAACTCGCGCCTCACACCGCAGCGGTGGCCGGATCCAGCCACACAATAGTGCGCGCGCGCGCCAGGCTTACGCTATATGGGCGGCCGGGGGGGCGGGGCTTGGCGCGTTACGTCGGCGCGCAGCGGCACGTCCCTCCCGTGTCGGCCCTGGGCTAGGTTGTGACTAGCTAGTCTGCTGCCCGCGACGTTTTGGTGTAGTGCGGTCTTGCTCGCTTCTAGAATTTACTCCAGCCCTTGAAAACACAAAGTCTCTAATCCAGCTGCAGAGTTGTTTTCTAATTTGTACCCTTCATAAAACTTTGAGCGATCTCTACGGGGTTGAAGCTCAGGAGGCAGGCTAAGAAAATTTCCGTTTTTCATTGGTTCTCGAGGGTGTCATAATAGGTCACCGCGGTCTCGGATTGGTCGCTTAAAACGAGGCTGCGGATTTTCTCCAGCGATTGGTTCATGATCGTTTTAGTGGTGACCGCGCTCTTGGACCCAGTCGGTTGTCGGGTTTCGCGGAATCCGAGGATCGCGCGCCAAGGTCCTCCTGCTGACCGGGTGGGGGTCCGGTTGCGAGCGCGCAGACCTGCCGACATCAGCCTCTGCGGCTCTCACTCGCAGCCTTCATCAGCCTCCGCCTCCCCGGACGTTCCCCTCTCCCTCGGTGGGTCTTTCTTGGAGACCTGGCAGCTTGACTCACTTGTGGATTGGGGTGTCCGTGGGAATCCTACTGTCACTGTAGGCGCTCAAAAGGGAGCGCGGACGAGATCCAGCAGCCCTCCCACAGCGATGAACGATTTTTTTCTCCCGTATATGGAAAGTCCTTTGTCCTAATACTGTCATCTCCTCCACTGACTTGAAAGTGCCTTATTTGTGAGCTTGTCAATGGAGATCCTATTTAAAGCTGAAGAACTAGACGAAAACCTCAAGGAGTAAGTTTCAGTGGAGAGCGAAAGACCCTGGCCAACTCCTGGGGTACTGTGAAATTTAAGTACAGGAAAGGAGACTGACTGGGGAGGTAGGAGAAGACCACAAGAGTAGGGTGTCACTGAAGCTAAAAGAGTTATCACTGAGATAACACCAGTTCTTTGATATTTTTGTATTCCCGCTCTGTATTTTGTAACCTCAATATCCTTCAACTTCTGGTTGAAAAAGGGTGGTTTTGCCCTCCTGGAGATAAGGCAGTCTGGAGGGAAACGTCGTTGTTTGTCACGTAGGTAGAGGCCGTGCTTAAAGTTAGATAAATTAAGTATATGAGTCTGTAATCCTTGCACTTTGGGAAGCTGAGGCAGGCGGATCGCTTGAACCCAGGAGTTCAAGGCTGCAGTGAGCTATGATCATGCCACTGCACTCCAGCCTGGGTGACAAAGCGAGACTCCAACTCAAAGAAAGAAAAAAAGGAGCAAGGCATGGTAGCTCACTCCTGTAATCACAGCACTTTGGGAGACCCAGGTGAGAGGAATGCTTGAGCCCAGGAGTTCGATATCAACCTGGGCAACATGGCGAGATCCTGTTTCTACACAAAAAATTGTAAAAATTAGCTGGGCGTGGTGGCACATGTCTGTACTCCCAGCTACTGGGGAGGCCGAAGTAGGAAGATCACTTGAGTGCAGGTCTAGGCTGCAGTAAGCTGTGATTGCACCACTGCACTCCAGCCTGGGCAACAGAGTGAGATCCTGTCTCGGGGAAAAAACAAAAAAAGACTGGGCGTGGTGGCTCACACTTGTAATCCTAGCACTTTGGGGGGCCTAGGCAGGTGGATTGCGAGGTCAGGAGTTTGAGACCAGCCTGGCCAACATGGTGAAACCCCATCTTTACTAAAAATACAAAAAANAAAAAAAAAAGCCAGCATGGTGGCAAGGCGCCTGTAATAAATCCCAGCTACAGGGGAGGCTGAGGCAGGAGAATCCCTTAAACCTGGGAGGCAGAGGTTTTGGTGAGCCAAGATCGCGCTGTTGCATTCCAGCCTGGGCAACAAGAGTGAAACTCCAACTTAAAAAATCAGTGATGTAGTACTTCTGAGAGTGCAGGGATGTGTGGTGCTGAGATTGGGCCTCCTTTGTGTTCTGCAGGTTCAAGGATTAACAGGAGTTTTCAGCCAGATGTTGAAGGATAATGAAGTTACATAGCTCAAGGACAAGAATATACCAAATTATTTAAATACTTGATATTATCTGACTGATATGCTGAGGAAATGTAATGACTAGGTTTTGTTTGTTTGTTTCTTTCTTTTTTTTCCCACCCCTGTCTGTCTTTTTGTTTTTGAAACGGAGTCTCACTCTGTCACCCAGTCTGGATTGCAGTGGTGTGATCTTGGCTCACTGCAACTTCTGCCTCCCAGGTTCACTGCCTCAGCCTCCTAAGTAGCTGGGATTGCAGGTGCAGCCCGCCCTCCATGCCCAGCTAATTTTTCTTATTTTTAGTAGAGACAGGGTTTCATCATGTTGGCCGGGTTGGTCTCAAATTCCTGACCTCAAGTGATCTGCCCGCCTCGGCCTCCCAAAGTGCTAGGATTACAGGCATGAGCCACTGTGCCCAGCCAGAAATGTAACGGTTAGAATATGAGAACTGTGAACATACAATTTTTTTCCTACTCAGTAGGTGAATTGGGCCCAGACATCAAGGCATATGCCCAGAGCGAGACTCTGTCTCAAAAAAAAAAAAAAAAAAAAAAAAAAAAAAAAAAAAAAAAAAAAAAAAAAAAAAAAAAAAAGAAAAAGAAAAAAGGAAAAGTAAAAGAAAAAAAGCAAACCTAGTCATTACATTTTTTCACTGTTGCGCTAAGAACCTCGGAACAAATCAAATCTATTAGTGTCACATGGAAAATTGCACATAGTGGACCAGAAACATAAATTTGTGAGTTTGTCACAAACTGGATGAAAACCCCAAAGGAGCAGGTTTAGAGGTAGAGCAGAAGACACGGGACCATGCTCTGGGGACTGTGCCAATTCCTGTCTATAACTCCTGTGGCTGCTGCAGCACATTGCCACCAACCTAATGGCTTAAAGCAATACAGATTGATTACCTTACAGTTCTGGAGAGCCGAAGACTGCAGTGGTGAACTGAGCTAAAATCAAGATGTTAGCAGGGTTGTGTTCTTTTCTTCTTTTCTTTCTTTTTTTGTGTTTTGAGACTGCTGCCCATGCTGGAGTGCAATGGCACAATCTCAGCTTACTGCAGCCTCTGCCTCCCAGGTTCAAGTAATTCTCCTGTCTCAGCCTCTTGAGTAGTTGGGACTACAGGTGTGCTACCACACCTGGCTAATTTTTGTATTTTAGTAGAGACAGGGTTTCACTGTGCTTGCTAGGCTGGTCTTGAACCCCTGACTTCAGGTGATCTACCCACCTCAGCCTCCCAAAGTGTTGGGATTACAGGCGTGAGTTCCAGCACCTGGCCTGGGCTGCATTTTTTCAGGAGGCTCTAGGGAAGAATCCGTTCCCTTGAGTCTTCCAGCTTCCAGAGGCTGCTGGCACTCTTTGGCTTATGGTTCCTTCCTCCATCTTCAAAGCCATTAACTTCAGTTGCGACCTTACAGTCAATCACTCTGACCCCAGTCCCAGCCTCCTTTGTCACATCTGCTTCTCTGACTGTGGCTTTCCTGCCCCCCTCTTGTAAGCACCCTTATGATCACATTGGGCCCACCCTGATTAAGCTCAACCTAATCAGATCTGTAAAGTCCCTTTTGCCATATAAGGTAACATCGTCACAGGATTCAGGGATTAGGATTAGGACATAGACATCTTTAGGGGGAACTCTTATTCTGCCTACTACAGGGACTCTAAAATTTTGTTAAATTTAGGAATGAAAGCTGGGTGCGGGGACTTGTAATTCCAGTGCTTTGGGAGAATGAGGAGGGAGGATCGCTGGAGGCCGGGAGTTCAAGGCCAGCCTGGGCAATATAGCAAGTCTCTACAAAAAATGAAAAAAGGCTGGGTGCGGTGGCTACTGCCTGTAATCCCAACACTCTGGGAGGACGAGGCAGGTGGATTACTTGAGGTCAGGAGTTTGAGACCATCCTGGCCTACATGATTAAACCCCATCTCTACTAAAAATACAAAAATTAGCTGAGCATGGTGGTGCGTGACTGTAGTCCCAGCTACTTGGGAGACTGAGGGATGAGGATCACTTGAATCCAGGAGGTTGAGGCTGCAATGAGCTGATACTGCACTACTGCACTCCAGCTTGGGTGACAGAACAAGACTATGTGTGAAAAAAAAAAAAAAAAAAGAAAAGACAGAAAAATGGTAGTAGGCATGGCGGCACGCACCTGTAGTTCCAGCTATTTAGGATGGGAAGGCAGGAGGATCACTTGGGCACAGGAGTTTCAGGCTGCAGGGAGTCATGATCGTGTGTCTGTTCTCCAGCCTGGGCCACAGAGTAAAAACCTGTCTTCTATCCCTTCCAAAAATTTAGGAATGGCAACTGGGAAGTGGCTAAAAAGGTAAGGAAAAAAACAGAATGTGGTGTCACAGAAGTTAGGAATGGAAAGGGTTTCCAGGAGGTACTGGTCAAGTGACAAATAGAAAATTCATAAGCCTTTGACCCAGTAACCTTAATCCTAGAAATCGATTTGACAAGGAGCCAGTTTGTAAAACCACAGGTCCAGGGATGCCTATTCAAGCAGTGGAATACTCTTCCTCGATGAAAATAAGATTATTCTCATCTCAAATATTTACTGAATGTCTGCTGTGTGCCAGCCAGTGTTCTCAGCG
This sequence comes from Cebus imitator, assembly GCF_001604975.1. Classification (NCBI taxonomy): domain Eukaryota; kingdom Metazoa; phylum Chordata; class Mammalia; order Primates; family Cebidae; genus Cebus; species Cebus imitator. The sequence goes on from NW_016107456.1 coordinate 3,698,661, forward strand.
CTGGGAAAACAACAGTAATGTGATGTGTCGACTTTGCAAACCAGGGCCCCAGCCAGATCTGGCTTGCCACCTGTTTTGTAAATAAGGTTCTGTGGGAACATAGTCTCACCCATTCATTTACACATTGTCCATGGCTTCTCTCAGGCTACAACAGCAGTCTTGAGTAGTTATTATATTGAGTGGTTGCAACGGAGACTTTGCAAAGCCTTTGTCCAGCCTGTAAAACCTCTTCCTTGCTGGCTCTTCACAGAAGAGGTTTGCTTACCTCAATCTGTGTGACTGACCACTAACGATGCTTATGGGATGTTGTTAAGAAGGCAAGTTTTAATATATGCATGATCCCATTTTTTGTAAATAACACCACCCCAAGCCCCCCCCACCCCTTGTTTTTCGAGACAGGGTCTTACTCGGTCACCCAGGCTGGAGTGTAGTGGTGCCATCTTGGCCCACTGCAATCTCCACCTTCATGGCTCAGGAAATTTTCCCACCTCAGCCTCCTGAGTAGCTGGGACTACTGGCATGGGCCACCACGTGCAGCTAATTTTTTGTAGAGATGGGGTTTCACCATGTTGCCCAGGCTGGTCTTGAACTCCTGGACTCAACTGATCTGCCCACCTTGGCCATTCAGAGTGCTGGGATTACAGACATGAGCCACCTTGCCTGGCCTAAAACCCTCAACTCTTGATATAACGACATATTATGTATTAGCTGGTCTTGTGGTTGCTTCTGAACATTGGGGGGATAGGGGGATAGGTCCTATACAGTCACGTCCCTCTAACTCTCCCTGCATTCCTTACTCTTCCTTCTCCCACCAGCTCTTGAATGTGTCAAACATGCACCGACCACAGGGCCTTGTCCCTGGACAGCTCCCTGCATCTGGAACTATTTTTCTATGATTTACTCCCTCATTTCCTTTTGGTTTCTGCTCCACGTTATTGCTATGGCTTGAACACGTACCCTGGCAGTTTCTGTGTTGGAGACTTTATCCCCAGTGTGCAACATTGGGAGGTGGTGCCTAGGAGGCGATTAAGTCATGAATGAGTGGCGCCGTCCTGAATGAATGTAGTTACATTGCAGAAGGAGTGGGTTGGTTACTGAGAAATGGATTGTTATAAAGCGAGTCTGGCCCTGGTGCCTCTCTGTCTTATGTAAGAAATAAATGTCTTTCCTGGCTGGTCTGAGTGTAGTGGTGTTTACAACTAATTGATCATAACCAGTTACAGATTTCTTTGTTTCTTCTCGACTTCGAATACGTCACTTGACTAGCCTTAAAAAAAGAGGGAGAGAAATACATTTCTTTTCATTATAAATTACCTGGTTTGTGGTATTCTGTTATATCAGCAGAAAACAGACTGGCAGTTATCAGGGGGGCCTCCTCAACCATCTATTTAAAAATAGCATCTTTCCCCTGCACTCTGTGTCTCTTCTTCCCCTGTTCCATTTTTTTTTCCCATAGAACTTTTCATCACCTGAGATATATTTATTTCTGCATCTCCCATCCCCAACTAGAATGTCAGTGTCAGTGGAGCAGGGATGCTGTCTGTCTTTTTACAACTTCATCTCTAGCCCTTAGAAAAGTCCAAAAATTGGCTGGGCATGGTGGCTCATGCCTGTAATCCCAGCACTTTGAGACGCGAAGGTGGACGGATCACCTGAGGTCAGGCGTTTGAGACCAGCCTGGCCAGCATGGTAAAACCCAGTCTCTACTAAAAATACAAAAGTTAGCCGGGCGTAGTGGTGGGTACCTGTAATCCCAGCACTTTGGGAGGCCAAGACGGACAGATTACCCGAGGTCAGGAGTTTGAGACCAGCCTGGACAACATGGTGAAACCCCATCTCTACTAAAAATACAAAAATTAGCCTGGTGAGGTGGCGGGGTGCCTAATCCCAACTACTCGGGAGACTGAGGCAAGAGAATCACACTTGAATAGGGGAGGCTGAGGTTGCAGTGAGCCGAGACCATGCCACTGCACTCCAGCCTGGGTGACAGAGCGAGACTCCATCTCCAAAAAAGCAAAACAAAACAAAAGTCCAAATACAGCAAGACACAGTAGCACACATCTATAGTCTCAGCCACTTAGGAGGCTGAGGCAGAAAGGTGCTTGAGCCCAGGATTTCGAGTCTGCAGTGAGCTACTGCATTCTAGCCTGGGTGACAGGGTGAGACCCTATTTCTAAAAAAAAAACAAAACCGAAGCAAAACTCCAGCACACATAGTAAGTGCTAACTGAGCACAGTGACACTCTGGGGCATTGGGCAGAGCATACGAAGCAAGGCTCTCCATTCAGCAGATGTGAGTTTGCTGATGCGTCACCAGGACATGCTGGTGGGGTGGACTCTTCCATCTTCTGATTCGTGCTGCCCAGACAGCCACCTTCAAAGGGGTGCAGGGATAACCTCTCCAGATCCCACATTTCCTCCATCAAATGTATCCAAGCAGAAAATTCCAGTGTGGCTTTGGAGTCACTGGAACTCTCAAATAATTGGTGGCAGTGTAAATTGGCACAATCACTTTGGAAAACTGCATGGGGGTGTCCATTAAAGCTAAAAGCTGATAGTGGCTGTCACTGTGACCTGGCGGGGAGGGCTAGGAAGGGGTATAAGGGATTGTTGCAGTTCTGGTCACATTTTGTTTCTTGAGCTGGGTACTGGGGTACTCTGTTTACGAAAATTTATTGAGCTGTACGCTTATGATTTGTGTGTGTTACTGTATGTACATTGTATTTCACTGGAAAATTAAAACAAAAAAAGATGATAAAGCTCTAAAGAAAATTTTCAATTACACATTTGACCTAGAGCCCTCTGGGTCATGCTAGTAACTAAAGCTCTACTGAGAACTTGATTTATAGTCTTTGTCCATAAATGTTAGTTTATTGAATCGATTAGTTGTTTGTGTTTTGGTTCAGGGGGCAGGGGGCTTGTTTTCCAGTGGGTTTTCTGTAGGCTGGGACGTGCTTCATGGTGCTGAAGGTGTGGCTTTGTTGCCACCTGGTGGCTCTCAGTATGATTACAGTGGTAGAAAAATGACAGCGGCTCATTCCTACCTAAAAGATGCTCACGGCTATTAATAGGAAGTCCTTGAAGGTCCCTGATTCCAAGTCTTCTAATTGTCAAGCCTGTTATTCACCTAGAAGTTTTCTGGCCCTTACTTGGCTACACCCCTGATGGAGGGTTCACTGCTTTACTGGGGGTCCAAGTCCATTGTTGGACATCTTTCACTGTAATGAATTTTTTATATAAAGTAAACAATTGCCTGCCTTGAATTGTCTACCCACTGGTCCTGGCTGTGCCCGAGGACGTGCAAATACATCCGTTTCCTACAAGAGTGTCTTTCAGATGTTGGGAGCAGCAGTTCATGTCGTCTCTTAGGGCTAAAAGTCCATAGTTCCCCTGATATGGTTAGACTGTGTCTCCACCCAAATCTCATCTCAAATTGTAATCCCCACATGGAGCGAGGCACCTGGTGGGAGACAATTGGATCATGAAGGTGGTTTCGCCGATGCTGTTCTCGCGATAGTAAGGGAGTTCTCACGAGATCTGACGATTTATAAGTGGCAGTTTCCCCTTCCCTCCTTCTGTCTCTCTCTTTGTCTCCTGCCTGAAGGTGAGATGTGCCTGCCTCCCCTCATCTGCTGCTATAATTGTAAGTTTCCTGAGGCCTCCCCAGCCATTCAGAACCACGAGCCAATTAAACCTCTTTATGAATTACAAGGCCTCAGTATTATCTTTCTAGCAGTGTGAGAACAGACTAACACACCCCCAGATTCCATCCTGTGACCTGGTTTCAAGTCTGTTTATACTTCTGGCTGCTCACCGCTGGTGTACTCACATTCATGTGTGGCCCTCTTCAGGTGTGGCCCTCGGAGCTGACCTTGGCCTTCCTGTACTTGTCTGGATACGACTGTTGGTGCCACAGCTGTGTTGTTCTCTAGGCCAGGTAAGAGCTGCGGCCTCTGTTTACACAGGTGGTTACTGGAGCCTAATTCCTCTTTCAGTCCTACTTCTGCTGCTTGGAGCCAGACTGGGATCAAGAAGGTCCTGGAAGAAGCTGGGTATGGTGGTGAGTGCTCACAGTCCCAGCTACTTGGGAGGCTGGAGCGGGAGGCTCACTTGAATCTAGGAGTTTGAATCCAACCTGGGCAATATAGCAAGACACCATCTCTTTTTTTTTTTTTTTTTTTTTTTTTTTGAGACAGAGTCTCACTCTGTTGCCCAGGCTGGAGTGCAGTGGTGGGATCTTGGCTCATGGCAACCTCTGCCTCCCAGGTTCAAGTGATTCTCGTGCCTCAGCCTCCCAAGAAGCTGGGACTACAGGTGTGCACTGCCGTGCCCAACTAATTTTTGTATTTTTAGTAGAGATGGGGGTTTCACCATGTTGGTCAGGCTGGTCTCAAACTTCTGACCTCAAGTGATCTGCCCACCTCGGCCTTCCAAAGTGATGGGATTACAGGTGTGAGCCACTGCACCCAGCCAAGACCAATCTCTTAAAAGAAAAAAAAAAAAAGCTTTTGGAATTGTCCATTGTGGCAAACGTGGAAGCAGGCCAGTCAGCAGGTTCCCAGGGCAGTGGGGAGACAGAAATGCTGATGAGACTGCCTGGCTTGGTGGCTCATGGCTGTGATCCCAGCACTTTGGGAGGCTGAGGTGGGTGGATCACCAGCGGTCAGGAATTTGAGACCAGCCTGACCAACATGGGGAAACCCCGCTTGAACCAGAGGCGGAGGTTGTAGTGAGCTGAGACCGTGCCATTGCACTCCAGCCTCAGCAACAAGAATGAAACTCCATCTCAAAAAAAAAAAAAAAAAAAAAAAAGGAAATGCTGATGAGGACAATCCTAGTTGGCCAAGTGTCAGGTGTCGGGCATGAGGCCATGGGGAAGATCAGAGACAGTTACTCACAGCACACTTCAGCTAGCAGCATCCTCTTCGAGCCTGTCAGAATCCTGCAGGAAGCCGTGCTGAGGTCCCCTCTCAGATCCTTCCTGAAGCTGGTGCACACAGGTTTCTGGCCTGGCCAAGCTGTGGCTTGCAGACCTTTTACTCACCATTGGTTCTGCATGCTGTCATCTGGGCAGATGTAAGTGGAAGCACGTTCCTGATCGCCTCGGGGGTGCATGTGCTTTTCACTGCAGCCCTTATCCTGGCTGCAGAAGTTGCCTACATGGTGCCCCTCTAATGTCACAGGCAGGTGAAGCTGAGCGACTCCTCCACATGGCAGAGGTACAGAATGCATCTCCTAGGAGAGTGAGGGGAAACGAGTTGTTTTCAAGCACTTCAACTAGCCCGGGCACAGTGCTCGTCTCAGGGGGCATAACCAGGATGAGACAGGCCAGGGTGGGCCATCCAAAAATCGCAGTCCTAAGGCAGGGGTCTCAGGCATTGGCGAGCACCATTGAAACACAGATAAGTGGGTCCCATTGTCAGCGCCGGGCTCCTTGGGTGCGTGCAGGGCCTGGGGACCTGCGTGTTATAATCCTCCTGCAGAGCCAAGAGGTGGATGCTCAGGGGACCACACTAGGAAAGGCAGAACTGAAGAGACAGAAAGCAGATCAGTGGCTGCCTGGGCTGGCGACTGACTGGAGGAGGGAATTGACTGCCGAGAGGCAGGAAGGAGTGAGGGAAATGTTCCACATCATGATTATTGCAATGTCTACTTAAAATAGGTACGTATTTTAAGTAGTTCAATGAGTTTACTATATGTAAATCATGTATCAATACAGATGATAAAAAATAAAGCTGGCCAGGCGTCATGGCTCATACTTGTAATCCCAGCACTTCGGGAGGCCTAGGTGGGCAGATCACCTGAGGTCAGGAGTTTGAGACCAGCCTGGCCAACATGGTGAAACCCACGTCTCTACTAAAAATACAAAAGCTAGCCAGGCATGGCTCCTGTAGTCCCAGCTACTCTGGAGGCTGAGGCACGAGAATTGCTTGAACCTGGGAGGTGGAGGTTGCAGCAAGCTGAGATCACAACACTGCACTCCAACCTGGGTGACAAGAGCAAAACTCCATCTCAAAAGAAAAAAAAAGGAAAAAACAGACAAAAAAACTAAGAAGCTCATCATGTGTTTTGGGCCTCCCTTTTTGTCTCTAGAGAGCCTGGTTAAGCCTCTTTCATCCTGCCCTAAGGCCCGGCACAGTGGCTCATGCCTATAATCCCAGCACTTTGGGAGGCTGAGGTGGGTGGATTGCTTGAGGTCAGTAGTTTGAGATAAACATGGTGAAATCCCCTTTCTACTAAGAATCCAAAAGGGCATGGTGCTGCATGCCCGTAATCCCAGCTATTCCAGAGCCTCAGGCAGGGCAGTCTGTTGAACCCGGGAGGTGAAGGCTGCAACGAACCAAGATCATGCCACAGCACTCCAGCCTGGGCCGAGGAGGGAGACTCTGCCAGAGCTTCCCTGACATCTGAACAAAAATGAAAACTGGGACCTCCAGGCCTGAAGGGGGCGCTGTCTCCCACAGTGTCTCAATGTCAACAGACCATTTAGAGAACCCACTTTGTGCCACAGGCACCCTATGGGGAAGAGGGTTGGGAGTAGAGCCATGAGTCCCTTAAAGATGGTGTGGGAAAAGTTGCATTAGGTGATTTCAACTCTGTGTGAACATCATGGAGTCCACTATACATCCCTAGATGGGATAGCCTCCCACACACCTAGGCTGGATGGTGCAGCCTACCGCCCCTAGGCTACAAACTACAGCATACAACTGACCCCATACCATAGGCGATGGTAACAGTGGGAAGTGTCTGTGTATGAATGATGGCAGACTGGCCAGCCCCAGAATTGAGGCTTAACTCGTGAGAGTTCTTGTCTTTGTCCAGGAAAGAATTCAAGGGTGGGCAGTGGTGTTAGCAACTTTTATTGCAGCAGGGTACAGCAGCCACAGAGAAACCGCCACAGGAATGTGCACAGAATAGCAGCTCAGGGCCAGGGCAGTTCTGCACTCATATTGACATTCACTTTTTATTTTGAGATGGTCTTGCTGTGTCACCCAGGCTGGAGTGCATGGGCACAATCTCGACTCATTGAAACCTCTGCCTCCCAGGTTCAAGCGATTCTTCCTCCTCAGCTTCTGGAGTGGCTGGGATTACAGGTGCCTGCCACCACACCAGGCTAATTTTTGTATTTTTAATAGAGATAGGGTTTCACCATGTTGGCCAGGCTGGTCTCAAACTCCTGACCTCAGGTGATCCTCCTGCCTTTCAAAGTGCTGGGATTACAGGCATGAGCCACTGCAAATTAAGGGGTGGTTTGTGCAGAAATATCTAGAAAAAGAGCAGCAACTTCTGGGTAGATGGGTCATTGCCATGGGAAGGGGTGATAATGTCTAGGTGTTGCCATGGCAACAGTAAACTGACAGGGCACTGGTGGGTGTGTCTTACAGAGCATGCTTCTATCTCTTCCCTGTTTCAGCTAGTCATCAATCAGGCCTGGTGTCCAAGCTCCACCTCTGGAGTCCAGTCCCACCTTCGATCTTATCTAAACGTAGAAAAGTATGGTGAAAATACAGTTATGATCTTATGAGTCGATCTCTGTATAAGTGGCCCGTCCTTGACCCACTCACCGTCATATGGCTCATGGTCATGACTGTATCTGGAGATAACTGCTTGAGTCTGGTTCCCTCATCTGCTAGCTTTATGACCCTGGACAAACTTCATAACGTCCTCGTGCCTCAGTTTCCTTGACTGTAAAATTGAGAAAGTAATAGTGCCTGTCTCAAAGAGTTGTGCAAAAATTTTAGGAAGTTATTTCATTGGAAAGCACTTAGAACAGCAGCTAGCATACAGAGGCATGAAGTGAGCGTTCACGATGATTATTTAATAAATGCAACTTCCGGGCCAGGTGCAGTGGCTCACACCTGTAATCCCAGCACTTTGGGAGGCCGAGGCGGGTAGATCACAAGGTCAAGAGATCGAGACCATCCTGGTCAACATGGTGAAACCCCGTCTCTACTAAAAATACAAAAAATCAGCTGGGCACGGTGGCACGTGCCTGTAATCCCAGCTACTCAGGAGGCTGAGGCAGGAGAATTGCCTGAACCCAGGAGGCGGAGGCTGCGGTGAGCCGAGATGGTGCCATTGCACTCCAGCCTGGGTAACGGGAGTGAAACTCCGTCTCAAAAAAATAAAAAAATAAATGCAACTTCCATCCATGCTGTTTTCCCCCTCCTAATTTTGCCATGGAGATCATTTTTACAGAGAGCTCTTAGTTCTCCATCTTTTATGACAGGGTGATTCTGGTCCCATTCCAGCCATCTTCATGGATAGATGATTCCCTGGGATGGCGACATGGGAGGTGGGAGCTGGACTTGGAGCAGAAAGAGCTGGAAGGTTGGGGTGCAGCCTCGGTCTGGGACAGTTTCACCTGTGGTGAAGACAGGCTCGAATCCCCTCCGCCCAGGACCCTTTCTTTTTATTTTATTTAGTTATTTGAGATAGGGTTTTGGTCTATCACCCAGGCTGGAGTTCAGTGGCATGATCATGGCTCACTGCAGCCTTCATCTCCTGGGCTCAAGAGATCTTCCCACCTCAGCTTCCTGAGTAGCTGAGACCACAGGCATGAGCCACCACACCTGGCTAAGTTTTTGATTTTTTTTTTCTCTGTAGAGACAGGATTTTGCCATTTTGCCCATGCTGCTCTCGAACTCATGGACTCGAGTGATCCACCTGCTTTGGCCTCCCAAAGTGCTGGGATTATAGATGTGAGCCACCATGCCTAACGCAGGACCTTTCATTGAGCACTCTGGCCCTTGCTAATTCCTAGCAGGCTGGGATTCTGCTTGCTTTACCTCTATGAGCCCCTCAGGCTACACCTCAGAAAAATGGGATGAAGCTGGTTCCCAGGGGGGCGGTCAGGATAAAGTGAGGGGGCAGGAAGAACTCTTGATGCTTGTCTTTGAGTTTTTCTGGAGGCAGCCTCTGAGACAAGATTCTCAGTGTTATTCTACAAGTGATTGATTTGGAAGGTCATCCCAGGAAGCCCCAGTAGGAGAAGATATGAGACAGGGAATGGAAGGAAGTTAGTTAATGTGTCATTGGGATGAAGACAACCCGGAGCAGCTGGAGCTTCATGCCTCTGCGAACTCTGGGAGATGGTGCAAAACACACCTCGGACAGAGGGGAGAGGATGGCCTTCTCCCAGCCAAGCAGGGAGGAGGCTGAGTGTTCATATGTTAACCACCCAGCTGTCCTTGGTTGAAGCTTGCTTCCAGGAGTGTTCACTCTGGCATTTCCTGCTTGCTTGATTGGCTGAATCTTGCACAGCCAGAAATTAAGAAGCCCCAGGGCTTGGAGGCAGGTGTTCCCAGCAAGCCTTCGGCTTGTGAAGGGGAGTGCTGGGAGGGCAAGAGTGCAAATTCCATCTGCTACAGGCGGTCGGCTCCTGGTAAGAACTAGTTAATGTAGTCGGGTGTGGTGGCCCATGCCTGTAATCCCAGCACTTTGGGAGGCCAAGGCAGGCAGATCACCTGAGGTCAGGAGTTTGAGAACTGCCTGACCAACATGGAGAAACCCTGTCTCTACTAA
>NW_016107456.1:3708624-3714101 GCF_001604975.1 Cebus imitator
CTGTAATCCCAGCACTTTGGGAGGCTGAGATGGGCGGATCACGAGGTCAAGAGATTGAGACCATCTTGGCCAACATGGTAAAATCCCGTCTCTACTAAAAATACAAAAATTAGATGGGCATGGTGGTACACGCCTGTAGTCCCAGCTACTCGGGAGGCTGAGGCAGAATTGCTTGAACCTGGGAAGGGGAGGTTGCAGTGAGCGGAGATCACGCCACTGCACTCCAGCCTGGCGCCTGGTGACAGAGTGAGACTGTCTCAGAAACAAACAAACAAACAAAAAAGTGTAGATTTAGGCATCACCAGTTTCATAAGGGTAGAGAAAAAGACCAAGTTAAAGTAGCTTCTTGTGAACAGGCCACTTCTGTCATGTGGCGCATTCCCTCTAACTTTCAGCTCTTCCTTCAGAGGTGAACCTGCCGTCCCACAAAGGCTGACTATTAAAACAACCAGGCTGGGCTTGGTGGCTCACGCTTGTAATCCCAGCACTTTGGGAGGCCGAGGCAGGCGGATCACCTGAGGTAAGGACTTTGAGAATAGCCTGACCAATCTGATGAAGCCCTGTCTCGCCTAAAAATATAAAAACTAGCCAGGTGTGGTGGCACGTGCCTGTAATCCCAGCTACTAGGGAGGCTGAGGCAGGAGAATTGCTTGAACCCAGGAGGCGGAGGTTGCAGTGAGCCGAGATTGTACCATTGTGCTCTAGCTTGGGCAACAAGAGCAAAACTGTCTCAGAAACAAAATAAACAAACAGTAAAACCAATACAAGATCATGACACTGGCCTCAGATTTTGGATGACCTCACGAATGCCTGTGCACCACAGTGAAAGGTCTTCTGGTCCCACAGGAGAAGGGCACCTGTGCAGGGCTGGGGACCAGACCAGCTTCAGCTCTCTCTAAGACAATGTGGTAGATGTCAGGTGGTTGGGGAGTGGAGTCCACGGGGATAGTCCAGTGGCCCACTGCTGATGGGGGTTGTGAGCTGTTTCAGGAGTGAATGCCAATGTTTCAAAACATTGGCCACTAACATTTTTGATGTGGTTTGGCGCCGTGGGGGGCTTTGGAATGATCAGCTTTGTACCAGCAATGGGACAAGACATCTCCTGTCTTTGAGCCTCGTTCCTCAGTGGTAGAATAGACATTGTAGTGGGATACCTTACAGAGTTGAGTTGAGAAGTAAATGTGGTGGCACATTGTCAGTGCCTGGCATGGTGTAGACCAGGAGCTGGCAAACGTTTTCTGTAAAGGGCCAGGCAGTCAGTATTTCGGCTTTGTGAGGCACATGGGCTCTGCTGCACCTACTCAAATTTGTAGCATTAAAGCTACTATAGGCAATATGTGCATCTTAGAAAAACAGATGCTGGCTGGGTGTGGTGGCTCACGCCTGGGATCCCAGCACTTTGGGAGGCCAAGGCAGGCAGATCGCCTGAAGTCAGGAGTTCGAGACCAGCCTGGCCAAAATGGTGACACCCTGTCTCTACTAAAAATACAAAAATTAGCCAGGTGTGGTCATGGCATCTGTATTCCTAGTTACCCAGGAGGCTGAGGCAGGAGGATCACTTGAACCAGGAGGCGGAGGTTGCAATAAGCTGAGATCGTGCCACTGCTGCCTGGGCAACAGAGTGAGGCTGTCTCAAAACAAAAAACAAACAACAAACAGATACTGACCCTCTGTATAGGGAATGGGTAGAAATGGGAAAAATTGAGGAGATTTTATCTCTTCCTCCTGAAAGGAGGAAATGTTTTACCTATCTTTGTGTCCTTCGGGCCAGCATGGGTCCTAGGACATGTAGGTGCTCGAGAAACCTTTACTGAAGGGAGAAAAACAACCGATAGCATGAAGAAAATGGTGTTTGGAGTCAAACAGACCTGTGTCCAAATCAATTTATTCTCTATGTGGTCTGGGCTAAGCCCCTCCTTTTCTCTGAGGTCTTCAGCTATAAAATGAGTTTAAGAATCACACCTATTACATAAATTTGTTGTGTGGGTATAAATGGGCAAAAAGTATGCGTGTTGAAAAATATTTTTTAAAAAGAAAACATGAATAAAGGCTCTTCCTTCCATGGTGTTTAACTCATGGCTCTCAACCCTTAGTTCCTCTGGTTTAAGCGGCATTTTTGTCTCCTCCAACCCCCTCTGTACAACTGGCCTTCTCTGGCCTTTCTTGGATTCTGGAAGGAAGTGGGGGAGGGCATCTCTGCAGGAGGGAGGAGTGGTTGTCTGTAATAGAGGGTGGCAGGAGAGTCAAGCTTCCTGTTCTGAATTCAGGGCCAGGCAGGCAGTAACTGCAGACAATCAGTTTTTGCCTCAAGGGCTCAGTGTTGGCTGTAAAGAATTAATGGCCAAGAAAGGTGTCTACCAATTATTTTTCCACTCAAGGTGCAGAGATTATAGAAACACAGCCAAGCCCATTTCAGATCCAGGCCTCCTAGCGCTGGCTGGCAATTACACCTCTACAGACCTCCATCCCAGGGGAGTGCTGGGAGTCAGGGGTCTCTCCTTAGGGCGTATGCTCAGACTTCCAAGTGTGTGCAGAACATTTTATCTTTCCACAGAGAAGAAGAGGGAGAAAAAGGGAGGATGCATAGATTTCTTGGTTTCAGTTGTCCTAAAAGCAGGCCCTGAGACAAGGACTCAAGTGCATGCAGTGGTCTTGGGAAGTCACTGGGGGAAACATCATTAGCAGGGGAGGGAAGTGAGATGGGGAAGGGACAGAGCATAGGGGTATGTTATCTAATCAGTTACACTGTTGACAACTGGAGCTTCATCTCACCTGGACTCTGGGAAATGGTGCAACATATATATCTCAAAATGATCCCATCTGAGGGGTGAGGGAGCTGGGGTATTTATACACCAACTCCTGTGGATCAGTAGTTGAAGTGTTACTGGTGGAGAATGTCCAGGTTCTTGGTGTCTTAAATAAAGAATTGGACAAAACGCACAAACAAAGCAAGGAAAGAATGAAGCAACAAAAGCAGAGATTTACTGAAAATGAAAGTACACTCCACAGTGTGGGAGTGGACCCTGGATACAAATCTTCTCCAGTCCAAATCCTCCCTAGAGGTTTCCCACTGGCCGCTTGGTGTTCATCTCATGTACATGAAGTGGTGGGCCCCAATCAGAAGTGAAGTTACAAAGTCACACTCCTATGCAAACGTCTGATTGGTTGCTTTTTGCAACCAATTGCAAATTGGATACTTTCAATTTCCCATCTGCCCTGCAGAAAAGGTGGGGGTTTGCAAAGGGAGTATCCTCTGGTCCTTTTGCTGCTGAAGCATGGAAAGTTAGAGTTTTCTTTTCAATTTAATTCTAGGAAGTCATCGTGAAAGGGCCTTAGGTTCCCTGCCTCCAGACCCTATTCTCCTGCCTCAGAAGGCTGCTGGGCTGGAGGGGGGAGGAGTGAGAGTTGTTAATTACCCAGCACTTTCAGCATCTGTCACTTGGTGGCCAAGAGAGTCCCGAGGCAGGAAATGAAGGTGATGGCAGCTGCTCTGCCCTGAAATGGTTAGACCTAGGGAACAAGCCAGGTACCCACAGAATCTGCTACAACACAGGTAGCAGATCAACAAAGGTCAACTCTGGTCCAGGGGCTTCACATCTGAGATCTTTTATTTATTTATTTATTTATTTGAGACAGAGTCTTGCTCCATTGCCAGGCTGGAGCACAGTGGCGCAGTCTTGGCTCACGGCAACCTCCGCCTCCCAGGTTCAAGCGATTCTTCTACCTCAGCCTCCCCAGGAGCTGGTATTACAGGCGCGTGCCAAATGCCTGGCTAATTTTTGTATTTTTAGTAGAGACGGGGTTTCACCATATTGGCCAGGATGGTCTCCATCTCTTGATCTCGTGATCCACTCGCCTCGGCCTCCCGAAGTGCTGGGATTACAGGCGTGAGCCACTGCACCTGGCCTATTTATTTATTTATTTATTTAGAGACCGAGTCTTGCTCTGTTGCCCAGGGGCAGGCTGAAGTGCTGTGAGGCAACCTTGGTTCGCTGCAGCCCCCGTCTCGCAGGTTCAATCAATTCTCCTGCTTCAGCCTCCCAAGTAGCTGGAATTACAGGCACCTGCCACTATGCCCAGCTAATTTTTGTATTTTTAATTTTGCATTTTTAGTAGAGACAGGGTTTCGCCACGTCAGCCAGGCTGGTCTCGAGCTCCTGTCCTCTTCCGCCTCCCAGAGTGCTGGGATTACAGGCATGAGCCACCATGCTCAGCTCTGAGATCTCATTTAATCCCCATGTATATCCAAGGCCGAATCTTAAGTTAACCTCCTTTCCGAAGACCTTTTCCTCCGGGCTGAACCTGGGGAGGTGAGTGACGCTCTCATCCTAGGTGCAAGATGTGAGGGGGCACCAGAAAACACAGCCATCAAATAATATTTTAATGCAATATTTAAAAGGAATAAATGAATGCCAAAAAAAAAAATCCATGGTGAGCAAAAGATCAAACATTTTAATCAAGACAGGATCAGTAACAGCCCTGTGCTGAGACATATTGAAGCCTGAGACAAAAGGAAAACCAGTAACCTTGATCTTGTTCTTCATGGAATTTTTTATGCATTCATTTTGATTTTTTAAAAATAATTATTGCATTAAAACATTAATTAGGCAGGTTCAGTGGCTCACGCCTGTAATCCCAGCACTTTGGGAGGCTGAGGTGGGCAGATTACCTGAGGTCAGGAGTTCAAGACCAGCCTGACCAACATGGTGAAACCCTGTCTTAAAAAAAAAAGACAAACAAACAAACACCCCAAACCAAAAAACAATTATCTTGATTAATGATTTTTTGGGGGCACAGCCTTATATTTGGTGCCCGAGGTGAGTACCTTACTTGCTCACCCTAGTCCTGGCCCTGCTCCCTCCCCAGTCTTCCCCGTCTTACTGCGCAGTGCACAGTCCCCTTAGCTGCTCAGGTTAGAACTCTAGGGTCCCCTCGGGTCCCCCTCTTTCCCTCCCATCTCCCCACTGTACAATTTCTGGACTTTCAGGTCCACCTCTAAGCATCTTTCAAATGTGTCTTCTTTTTTTAGATTCTCCATTGCTACAAGCAAACGAGGCTCTGTAAGGGCCTCATTCACGGCTCCCTTTGGACAAACAGGAACAGCTTCTTGGATCCTCCTGCAAGCTCTCGTGTGTCCATTACCATCAGTGCCTCCAGCAGACATGAGGGTGGCTGTTTGGCCCTCTGATCCACCTCTCAGTCCCCCCACATCTGCGTGAGCTCTTGTTTCAGTATGAAATCTTATTCCCACAGTGCTTGTAGAGGCTCTGTTTTGGTGACTACCTCCTGCTGGATACCCCGAGCCTGCGACCACCTCTCTGCTACCTGGGCCGCTCCTTGGGCACCTGGAGGCGGGTCTCAGAGCTGCAACAAAGCAAAACCCCTTCTGGTTTCTCCTTATTCTCTCACCTTCTGGGATTTCTTTCTTTCTTTCTTTCTTTCTTTCTTTCTTTCTTTCTTTCTTTCTTTCTTTCTTT
>NW_016107456.1:3714541-3721957 GCF_001604975.1 Cebus imitator
GGAGTGCAGTGGCATGATCTTGGCTCATTGCAGCCTCCACCTCCCAGGTTAAAGCGATCCTCCTGCTTCAGCCTCCTGAGTAGCTGGGACTACAGGTGTGCGCCACCATGTCTGGCTAATTTTTGTATGTTTTGTAGAGAGGGGGTTTCATCATGTTGGACAGGTTGGTCTCGAACTCCTGACCTTGAGTGATCCTCCCACCTTGGCCTCCCAAAGTGCTAGGATTACAGGCGTGAGCCACCGCACCCGGCCCTGGATTTCCATTTTCTTTCCTCTCCACACTGGGGTAAGGGTTGAGGGAGGTGGGGCACTGAATCCCTGAGAGTCTCAGGCAGTGTCTTTCTCCTGGTTGCATTTTATCTAAATCTCCCTGCCTCCTTGGTTCTACCTCCAGGCCTGGAAGAGATCACCTTCTTCTGAGCTCATTTACTGAATCCCATCCCATGACTATAATATAATATAGGCCAGAGATCAGACCTCCCAGTTTTGCCTTTGCTATGGAAAGGGAAGTTTTTGAAATTAAGAACCTCTCCCTATTCTCCACCAGGCTAGCTTTTAAGACTGTGGTTTCTGAACAGAGCTAAACAATGGCCACTTTATTTCAGGTGGGGTCTGCACTCCTCTTGATTTAATGCTGCTGGGTGGGGGCAAAGAAGAGACGAAGAGCATTGTGAGTCACAGGGATGAAAAGTCGATGGATCTATTTGATAGTTTTGAAAATATTACCCCCTTTACACAGTCAAATGGGTCCCCAAGTTCTCATACCTTAGCTCGTCTCCTGGGCATTATTTCTGGAGAGTTCTGGCAAATTCTGTGTAATGTTTCCTCCCCACATCGTGGCCATATTTTCTCTCCTCTCACAGCCCTTCTCCTCTTGGGCACACCAATGGTTCCTTGGCTCACCTATTTAAGTTCTGAATAGATAAAGAAGTTCCTTGATCACTGATGATGAAATCTAGATGTTGAGCAGGCACTTCACCAAGGAAAAGGGAGACCCGATTCCAATCCTGGACTTGGCTGGATCTAATAAAGTTCCCGAGTGGAATGGGAAAAGGGTGCCCCGAAGTGTGTCGTTGGAAGGATGAAATGAGATAATACGTGTGTAGTGAAGCTTCACACAGCAGCTGGCGCAGATAATTTACTCAGGGTCTGTTTCCGCCCCTCTTTCTCCACCTTCTGCCATTCTCTGCTTCCTGAGATGAGTCTCACTATTCTGGAATTCCGGGCTTTCCTAAGCAGAGCTTAGTTTGTTTACCCGCTCTCGGGTGAATCCAGCTCTTGGGCCCCAGTCCATTGGACTGTTGTTGAACAGTGCAGTGCGTAAGTGGGCAGCTGCTAATCAAATGACTAATTATTAGTGTGACATTGTCAGCACAGAGCCAGCTGTGTTGGTCCTCCAGTCCCATGCACGGAGGATTTCTCCAATGCCGTTTGCTCTTCATTACTGCACACGTACATGCACACACTCACATCTTGGATCCTGGGTCCTGGCATCTGGAAAGCTTGGGTCAGCAGAGGTGACGGGTTAAGGGAGGTGAGTGGGGGAGCACAGGAGAGACCAGAAGTCCTTCTAGGTACCTACAGCTGTCCCTCACCCCCACCCTCTGATATGGTTTGTCTGTGTCCCTACCCAAATCTCACCTTGAACTGTAATAATCCCCATATGTCAAGGGTGGGGCCAAGTGGGGATAATTGAATCATGGGGGCAGTTTCCCCCATACTGTTCTCATGGTAGTGAGTAAGTCTCATGAGATCTGATAGTTTTATAAATGCGAGTTCCCCTGCACAAGCTCTCTTGCCTGCTGCCGTGTGAGACCTGACTTTGTTCTTCATTTGCCTTCTGCCATGATTGTGAGGTCTCCCCAGCCATGTGGAACTGTGAGTCAATCAAATGTCTTTCCTTTATAAATTACCCATTTTTGGGTATGTCTTTTTTTGTTGTTGCATTTTTAGTAGAGACAGGGTTTCACCATATTGGCCAGGCTTGTCTCAAACTCTTGACCTCAAGTGATCTGCCCACCTAGGCCTCCCAAAGTGCTAGCATGACAGGCATGAGCCACTGCGCCTGGCCAGGTATGTCTTTATTAGCAGTGTGAGAACAGACTAATACATCCGCCTTAGCCACTCACCTGCCCAGCCCTCATAGCCTGGGGCTTCCTTTTTGTCACACCTATTTTGAGTCAAAATGTCTCAAATGTCCCACACATCTGTCTGAGTACAAACAGATGAGTGGGACATAGACCTATACAGCTCAGTGTGGCATGGGCTCTGCTGATCTCTTTACTCCTCAGTCCCAAATTGCCCCTTCCCTCTGTCCTTGTGCTCCAGTCACAATAATCTCTCTCTCTTGCTTACTTTTTTTTTTTTTTTTTAGATGGGCTCTTACTCTGTCACCCAGGTTGGAGTGCAGTGGCTTGATCCTACCTCACTGCAGCCTTGACCCCAAGCTCAAGCAATTCTCCCTCCTCAGCCTCCTGAGTTGCTGGGACTACAGGCACACACCACCATGCACAGCTAATTTTTACCTTTTTTGTAGAGATGGAAGATCTCACTCTGTTACCCAGGCTCAAGTCCCTGGCCTCAAGCAATCCTCCCACCTGGCTTCCCAAAGTGCTGAAATTACAGGCACGAGCCAGTACACTGGGCCACAATAACCTCTTTTTGGTGACTAAAAAACACCAAACTTGTTCCTGCTCAGAGCCTCATCACCGGCCCTGCTGGCCCCACTGTGTCCACGCCTATTCTCTCCTCTTCCTGTGGCTGGCTTCACATCCTCAGCCCTTAGCTTACATACCCCTTCTTCAGAGAAGTCTTCCCTGACTATCCTCTCCAAAGCGGACCCTACGGAGATGATTTATTATAGCACTTCACACACTTTCCTCCTTCACTGCATCAATCGCAACTGTAATTATTCTAACCCACTTCTTCATTTGCTTTTCTACCCCTCACCAGCTCGTACAGTCCACGAGGGGAAGAGCTGTTTTTCTTCTGTTCACTACTCCACCGCCACCTAGAAGAGTACGGGCACGTAGTACGTGCTTAATAAATATTTGCAATGAGTGATCTCCACGTTCCTTTTCATTTTATCGTCCTAAATGAATTTTGCAGACAGCCCAATGGGTTATCAGATTGACTTACTTTGAGAATAATTTCTGGCACCAGATCTCCTCACTTATTTATTTATTTAGAGACAGGGTGTCACTGTCATCCCCTTCTCACTCTTTAGAAGCAGCTGGGGTTGGATCCTTCAACATGTGATGCCTGAGCCTCCTTGAGACTAATCCTGGACTCACATTGCCAAAGCCAGCTCAGCAGGCTGTCCCCTCCCCTCCCCTCCCCTCCCCATCCCTTCCCTTCCCCCTTTCTTCTTCTTCTTCTTCTTCTTTTTTTTTTTTGAGACAGAATCTTGATCTGTTGCCCAGGCTGGAGTGCAATGTCACGATCTTGGCTCACTGCAACCTCTGCCTTTCAGGTTCAAGTGATTCTCCTGCCTCAGCCTCCCAAGTAGCTGGGATTACAGGTGCATGTCACCACACCCGGCTAATTTTTGTATTTTTAGTAGAGTTTTATCATGTTGGCCAGACTGGTCTCGAACTCCTGACCTAAGTGATCTGCTCACCTCGGCTTCCCAAAGTGCTGGGGTTATAGGCATTAGCCACGGAGCCCTGCCTGCTTTCTTTCTAATAAGCAACTCTCCCTACATCTCGCAAGGGAGAGTCAGGAAGTAAGAACTAGTCTTCACTCAGAACTGACTCTATGAAAACTGCGTGAACTTGGACAACTTAATCTCAATGGGCGTTAAGTTTCTCATCTTTAAAAAGGGAATAACACTAATAAGGGATTTACTGACATTTTGGGCCAGATAATACTTTCTCAGGTGGTGTGTCCTGTGCGTTGCAGGATGTTTGGCAGTGTCTACCCACTAGATGGCAGTAGTAAACCCAGTTAAGACAAGAATGTACAATGCCAGACGTTCCCCTGGGGCCGGGAGGTGGGGGGGAGGGTGCAAAACCACAACTTTTCCCTTCCTCTTTCCCCCATTTTAAACCACTCCAATAATATCTGCCTTATAGGATTATTGGTAGTTTAATGACATAGGTCATCTTAAGTGCTTATTATTATGCTTTGCATAGAGAAAGATTTAATCAATATTTAAAATCTATTACTATTATTACCAACGTCATTACATTGAAGGCGCCAAGACTTTCAGGGAAGACTGGTAGGCCCAGAAAAATTCACCCTAGTGCCCATGGTGTACTGGAGCTGTCTTGTCTGTGTTTTCAAACACTGATTGCTGAATTTTCAGGAAATCTGCAAACCAGTTGTTAAACATAGCCATCTTGAAATTGGCAATTGTAGGAGTGTTTACACCATGGCAATTGGCAAATGCTACATAACAGAGCTTTATTTTCTGGGAGCTACCTGACTACCATAGTGCTTCTTTATGAACACACTAAATGACAAGATCTTATGGTGAGTCAGTTAACTACTGATATTTTGAAATATTGATGACCATAAATGATTTTTTGAGATATCAACAAATGTAATATAATATGAAAATCAGTGATTTCTATTGGAGGCAAAGGATGCCCATATTCAGATTTGAAGTAAATGCTAAATTTTAGTTAGACATAGGAAAAAATAGCCAGGTGCGGTGGCTCACGCCTGTAATCCCAGCACTTTGGGAGGTTGAAGCAGATCACAAGGCCAAGAGATTGAGACCAGCCTAGCCAACATGGTGAAACCTCATCTCTACTGAAAATACAAAAATTAGCTAGGCATGGTGGCGCACACCTGTGGTTCCAGCTACTTGGGGAGCTGAGGCAGGAGAATTGCTTGAACCCAGGAGGTGGAGGTTGCAGTGAGCTGATATCTTGCCACTGCACTCCAGCCTGGCAACAGAGTGAGGCTCCATCTCAAAAAAAAAAAAAAAAAGGGAAAGAAAAAAAGATGTAGTTTTATTTTTCATGCATGGACTCCCTGAATTCTATCCATGGACCTCAGTTAAGAACTTCTGCTTTAGGCCTTGCATAGTGGCTCATGCCTGTACAATCCGCACTTTGGGAGGCTGAGGTGGGAGGATCACTGGTGTTCAGGAGTTGAAGACCACCCTAGGCAACATAGTGAGACCCTGTCTCTACAAAAAAAGAAAAAGGAAGGGAGAAAGGGAGAAAATGAGAGAAAGTGAGAGAAAGAAAAGAAAGAAGGAAGGAAGGAAAGAAAGAGAGAGAGAGACAAGCTCTAATGCTCTGGTGGACACATTTGTTGGTATTGTGTAAATTAACCTGGGCCTTTAGCATCAGAGAGGCCTGGGTTCCAAGCCCAAGTCTGCCAGTTACTTAGATGAGCAAGCCTTAGTTTCCTCAGTTTCTAAAATGGGAATCTCAACTTCACAGGTTTTTGGAATTAAATAAAAGGATGTATTTAAAGTGCTTTAAGAGGGACCTAGCACCAGTGCTGTGTGTGTGTGTGTGTGTGTGTGTGTGTGTGTGTGTGTGTGTTGGGGGAGGGACTTTATCACTTTTCTCCCCATCCCCAGTATCTGCAGAGATCTCTGGATTTGAGTGTCTAAGCCTTAGCCTTAGTGACAGATCACATCCCAGATGGCGCTCCTGGCTTATCTTTATTTCCAGTTTCTGTCTGGATGAAATATCTGCAACATGTACACTGGAAAGAACAAATAGAATTATGAGTCACTTTTCACAAATTGTATAGTGGATTTCACATACTTTCATGCTTTTTCCACCATGTTTCAAACTGTTACAAAACGGGTTTCTCCCCCTTCTTTTGGGACACTGTGGCATAGGTCCCAGTGGAGAAGGGACATGGTATTCCCTTCACCCCTGCCCTCTCTGCCTTCCCAGTGGCCCAGGAAGTGAAGAAGCTTATTCTCTACCACCCTCAGCCTGGAAGCTCCGTTATTCCCAGGCACAGGACCATTTTTCCAGCTCATTAGAATCTGGGGCTAAGATAAAGGAGGGCAGACCTTTAGGTAGCAATTTATATGTAAATGTGAAAGATGCCAAGGAAAGAGAGACTTGGCTCTTGTTCTTTAGGAAACATTCAGGCTGGGACCTTCTGGAAAGCGGGCTCCAGTCCCTAGAACCCTGAGTATGCACAGGAACTCTAGCCCCGCTCTGTCTCCTTGTCTTCACCCATGGGGAGACTGAGGCCCAAAGTTACAGAGTGAGTAATGTGCAGGGCTGATTACAGCTCTGTGACTGCTCCTGTACAGCATGGCTACCCTATATGCAAAGAGTAGCAGCTCAGGGCAGTTTTGCAGTTATATTTATACCTTTTTTTTTTTTTTTTTTTTTTTTTATAGATTTTCTCTTTTTTTTTTTTTTTTTTTTATGAGATGGGCTCTTACTCTGTTGCCCAGGTTGGAGTGCAGTGGCTTGATCCTACCTCACTGCAGCCTTGACCCCAAGCTCAAGCAATTCTCCCTCCTCAGCCTCCTGAGTTGCTGGGACTACAGGCACACACCACCATGCACAGCTAATTTTTACCTTTTTTGTAGAGATGGAAGATCTCACTCTGTTACCCAGGCTCAAGTCCCTGGCCTCAAGCAATCCTCCCACCTGGCTTCCCAAAGTGCTGAAATTACAGGCACGAGCCAGTACACTGGGCCACAATAACCTCTTTTTGGTGACTAAAAAACACCAAACTTGTTCCTGCTCAGAGCCTCATCACCGGCCCTGCTGGCCCCACTGTGTCCACGCCTATTCTCTCCTCTTCCTGTGGCTGGCTTCACATCCTCAGCCCTTAGCTTACATACCCCTTCTTCAGAGAAGTCTTCCCTGACTATCCTCTCCAAAGCGGACCCTACGGAGATGATTTATTATAGCACTTCACACACTTTCCTCCTTCACTGCATCAATCGCAACTGTAATTATTCTAACCCACTTCTTCATTTGCTTTTCTACCCCTCACCAGCTCGTACAGTCCACGAGGGGAAGAGCTGTTTTTCTTCTGTTCACTACTCCACCGCCACCTAGAAGAGTACGGGCACGTAGTACGTGCTTAATAAATATTTGCAATGAGTGATCTCCACGTTCCTTTTCATTTTATCGTCCTAAATGAATTTTGCAGACAGCCCAATGGGTTATCAGATTGACTTACTTTGAGAATAATTTCTGGCACCAGATCTCCTCACTTATTTATTTATTTAGAGACAGGGTGTCACTGTCATCCCCTTCTCACTCTTTAGAAGCAGCTGGGGTTGGATCCTTCAACATGTGATGCCTGAGCCTCCTTGAGACTAATCCTGGACTCACATTGCCAAAGCCAGCTCAGCAGGCTGTCCCCTCCCCTCCCCTCCCCTCCCCATCCCTTCCCTTCCCCCTTTCTTCTTCTTCTTCTTCTTCTTTTTTTTTTTTGAGACAGAATCTTGATCTGTTGCCCAGGCTGGAGTGC
>NW_016107456.1:3723267-3735185 GCF_001604975.1 Cebus imitator
GAGAGAGGCCAGCGGCTGGAGATGGCAGTGCTGGGGGAGGCTGAGCATATCCTTAAACCAATACATCATGTTTCAGGGTTTGATCTTGGCCAGGTACAGTGGGTCACGTCTGTCATCCTAGCACCTTAGTAGGCTGAGATGGGAGGATTGCTTTAGGCCAGGAGTTTGAGACCAGCCTCGGCAACACAGTGAAACCTCATCCCTACTAAAAACAAAAGAGAACATTTGCCGGGCGGGGTGGCCTACACCGGTGGTTCCAGCTACTCAGGAGGCTGAGGCGGAAGGATTGCTTGAGCCCCGGAGGTAGAGGCTGCGGTGAGCTGTGATAGCACCAGTGCGCTCCAGTCTGTGTGACAGAGGGAGTCCCTGTCTAAAAAAAAATACATTTTAAAAAAATAAATAATTAAAAAAAAAAAGTTTGACCTTGATCTTAAGAGTAATGGGAAATCCTCAAAGAGATTTAAACAGGGAAGTGCCGAGGTCAGATTTGTGGTTTGGAAAGATCCCTCTGGCTTCTGTGGGAGATAAGTGGGGGCAGTGGACAGAAAGATGAGTGAACAGGCTGCTTCAGTCATTTACAAGAGACGTCATAGTGCCGGAATCAAGGCAGAGGTAGGGGAGAGGCAGACAAGAGGACGGATGGATAGAGACTCAGGAGACAGAACTGATAGTACTTGGTGGGTGATTGGATGTGGGCGTAGGAGAGAGTAATGATATCCACGATTATGGCTTCAGCAAGTGGGGGGTGGGGATGCTGACATTCTCTGAGACTGGACTGTAGGAGAAGCAGTAGCTGTTGGGGGACAGATGATGAGATTAGTTTTGGCCATGCTGAGTCTGATGACCTGCGGGATATCCAATTAGAGATGTTTGGTTGGATTTCAAGACAGCCGCTTGGGAGACATTAGCATGTAGATGGTAATTAATTGACAAAAGGAAAGTTTCGAGGACAAAATCCAGAGGAAGATGACGGGAAGGATGGAAAGAGGACTGAGGAGTGACGATCACAGAGGCAGGAGTAGGGAGCAGTGAGGATTTCAAGGAGACATCTGCCAACAATGTGAAATGCTGGCGAGAGGTCAGATAAGATCGGGGCCTGGCAAAAGTAAAAGTTGGGGCTTGAGGCCAGGAGTTCGAGACCAACCTGGGCAACATAGTGAGACCCCCATCTCTAAAAAAATAAAATAAAATTAGGCACATTGGCACATGCCTGTGGTCCCAGCTACTTGGGAGGCTGAGGTAGGAGGATGACTTGAGCCCGGGAGATTGAGGCTGCAGTGAGTCGTGATGGTACCACTGCATTCCTGTATGGACAACAGAGTGAGATTCTGTCTCAAAACAAATAGAAAACAAAAAACACAGTAGGAGTTGGGGTGGGTGGAAGAGAGAATAGGAGGTGAGGATATGAAACCTGTAGACTTCTTTTCTTCCTCCCTCTCTCCCCCCGGCTCCCTTTCTTCCTTCCTTCCTACAAAGACAAGGGAATAATTACCTGGAATCCCACCGCCATGAGATGACCATTATTCACATTTTGGTGCCCAGCCTTCCTGTGCATCTCTTTATGCATCACACCCCGCATACTATAGAACATTTCACTTATTTTAATTTTATTCGTTTATCTTTTTTTTTTTTTAGTTCATGTCTTTTATTAACTCAGTTACTTGTCTTCTGGGTTGTTGAAGCAGTAAGTCAGACAACATTTGCCACAATAATGTCTGTCAACGTGGCTTGCCATAAACACTCCAGCACCACGTTCATCAAAGGGCACTCTCGATGAAGGCAACTAATTTTGCCATTTTCATCCACCTTCTAATATTTCAGGACAGCCAGCTTCACCTTCTTTCTCTTGTGCTTATTCTTGTTGGGAGTGCTGTAAGACTTCTTCTTCCTTTTCCTAGCACCACCACGAAGTCTCAACACAAGATGAAGAGTAGACTCCCTTTGAATGTTGTAGTCAAACAAAGTACGTCTGTCTTCCAGTTGCTTGCCAGCAAAGATCAGTCCTTGCTGACCAGGAGGAATTCCTTCCTTATCCTGGATCTTGGCCTTTACATTTTCTATCGTATCCGAGGGTTCAACCTCGAGGTTGATGGTCTTCCCTGTAAGGGTTTTCACGAAAATCTGCATTTTGGTGGCGGCTCTACCACAGATGGTAGATCAAAAAGCTCATTTATCTTTTAAAGAGACAGGGTCTTACTCTGTTACCCAGGCTGGAGGGTAGTGGTGCAATCACAGCTTACTGAAGCCTCAAACTCCTGGGCTCAAGCCATCCTCCCATCTCAGCCTCCCAGGTAGCGAGGACTAGAGGCACGCACCACCACACCAAGCTAATATTTTTGGTAGAAACTAGGGTCTCACTATATTGCCCAGGCTGCCCTGGAACTCCTGGATGTGTCTGGCCAGAAAATTTAACTTAAAGGAGATGATATACATGCTGTTTTTAAAATCATGGATATTCCTCTTTATCCCCATAACAGCACTCAACCCTTTATTTTTTGCCTTTACCCATAAGCTGTGTTAACAATCTGTGCTCTTCCATTTTTTTTTTTTTTTGAGACAGAGTCTTACTCTGTTGCCCAGGCTAGAGTGCAGTGGCACAATCTCAGCGATCTCAGCAATGCGGCAATCTCGGCTTCCTGCAACCTCAGCTCACTGCAACCTCCATCTCCCGGGTTCAAGCGATTCTCCTGTCTCAACCGCCCCAGTAGCTGGGGTTACAGGTGCGCACCACCACACCTGGCTAATTTTTGTATTTTTAGTAGAGACGGGGTTTTGCCATGTTGGCTAGGCTGGTCTTGAACTTCTGACCTCAGGTGACATGCCTGCCTCGGCCTTCCAAATGCTGGGATTACAGATGTGAGCCATCGTGCCCAGCCATTTAAAAGAAAGAAATAAAAAATTATATATACATATATATATATATATACACACATATACATATATATTTACACACATATACATATACATATACACACATATACATATATATACACACACATATACATATATTTTATATATATATATAAAATTCTATCCAGAGAGAGGGAATAAGAGCAAGAGAATGTATGTGTGGTGTGTGTGATTGTTTTACAAAAATAGGATTATATTATTCACTCTTGCTTTTCTCCTTCAACTGTTCCCTTTAATTCTCTGGAGAGACTCTGCCTTATTCCTTTTAGTGACCACGTGATAGTCCATGGTGTGGACGTGCCATGCTGTACTCAGGTGAACCCCATTTGATGGATATGCACTTCTCCTGCCTCAGCCTCCCGAGTAGCTGGGACTACAGGCACGCACCATCATGCCCAGCTAATTTTTGTATTTTTAGTAGAGACGAGGTTTCACCTTGTTGACCAGGATGGTCTCGATCTCTTGACCTTGTGATCCACCCGCCTCGGCCTCCCAAAGTACTGGGATTATAGGCGTGAGCCACCACGCCCGGCCGCAATAAATGTTCTTACACGTTTTATTATAGACAAATACTTTTATTTCTATGGGATCAATTCCCAGGAGTAAAATTTCTGGGTTGAAGAGTATATATATTTTTTCCCCTATAATTTTATTACAGAAATTTTCAAATATATGGAGAAGTTGAAAGAATTGTACATTTTAACACTGATATACTTATCACTTCGCTGTCTTTGCTTAATCACCTATCCCTTTTCTACTCATTCATCTTTTCACTTATCAATCCATCTTATTTTTTGGCACATTTCAAAGTAAGTTGTAGACATCAGCTTATTCCACCTCTAAACACCTTGACATGCATAACTTCAGTTCAACATTTGTTTACAGGTATCTTTCAGGTATAATTTATATAAAGTGAATTGCACAAATCTTACGTGTACCTTTCAACAAGCTTGGACAAAGGCAAACACTTTTGTGTCCCAAATCCCAGTTAAGCTATAGGACAGTAATGTCAACTCCAGAAAGTTCTCTCAGGCGTATCCCCAATCGATCCCTACCCCACTTCCCAAAACAACCACTGTTCTGATTTTTTCATGATATATTAATTTTGCTATTCTAGAATTTCATGTAAATGAAATCCTATAGTGTATATGTGTATATGCATTGTTTTTTTTTTTTTTTTGAGACAGAGTCTTGCTCTGTCGCTCAGGCTGGAGTATAATGGCATGATCTTGGCTCACTGTAACCTCCACCTCCCGGGTTCAAGCATTTCTCCTGCCTCAGCCTCCCAAGTAGCTGGGATTACAGGCACACATTACCATGCCTGGCTAATTTTTGCATTTTTAGTAGAAAAAGGGTTTCGCCATGTTGGCCAGGCTGGTCTCAAACTCCTGACCTCAGGTGATCCAGCTGCCTTGCCCTCCCAAAGTGCTGGGATTATAGGCGTGAGCCACCGTGCCGGGCCGTATATGCTTTTTAGTAAGGCTTTTTCACTCTGTGTAATGTTTTTTTTTTTTCTTTTTTTGAGATGGAGTTTCGCTCTTGTTACCCAGGCTGGAGTGCAATGGCGCGATCTCGGGCTCACCGCAACCTCCGCCTCCTGGGTTCAGGCAATTCTCCTGCCTCAGCCTCCTGAGTAGCTGGGATTACAGGCACGTGCCACCATGCCCAGCTAATTTTTTGTAGTTTTAGTAGAGACGGGGTTTCACCGCGTTGACCAGGATGGTCTCGATCTCTTGACCTTGTGATCCACCCACCTCGGCCTCCCAAAGTGCTGGGATTACAGGCGTGAGCCACTGCGCCCAGCCCCGTGTAATGTCTTTGAGGTTTATTTGTATTGCTGCTTGTGGCTTTTTGGTGCTCTGCCGCATTCTGTTTTATGAATACACCACAGTGTGTTTATCCATTCTTCAGATCTGTTTTTGGCTTTTGATTATTATGAATAAAGCTGATATGAACACTTGCATGCTAGCCTTTTTGTGGGCACGTTTTCCTTCCTCTTGAGTAAAAATCTTGGAGTAGAACTGCAGGTCGCAGGACAAGTGTGTGTTTAGTTTTATGACACTGACAGATTTTTTTCCTAAAGTGATTTTACCATTTTACACTCCCCTCCACAATGTGTGAGTTCTAGTTACACTACATTCTTAACCATAATTGATGTTGTTAGTTTTTAAATGTAGCCATTTGGTAAATATTAGAGGTATCTTAATGTGATTTTAATTTGCTTTTCTCTGGTGACTAACGCAGGATGAAGCCTTTTTCATGTGACGATGGGCCATTTCCACATTTTCTTGTGTCTAGTGTTTGTTAAGGTCTTTTACTCATTTTTAATGGGCTGGTCTTTTTTGAGATGAGATCTAGCTCTGTCCCCCAGGCTGGAGGGCAGTGGGGTGATCTCGGCTCACTGCAACGTCTACCTCCTGTGCTCAAGTGATTCTCCTGCCTCAGCCTCCTGAGTAGCTGGGATTACAGGCACCTGCCACCATGTGTGGCTAATTTTTGTATTTTTAGTAGAGATGGAATTTCACCATGTTGGCCAGGCTGGTTTCCAACTCCTGACCTCAGGTGATCTGCCCACCTCGGCCTCCCAAAGTGCTGGGATTACAGGTGTGAGCCACTGCACCCAGTCTAAAAAAAAGTTTAATAAAATAAAATTTAAAAAGGCCAGGCTGGGCATGGTGGCTCACAAGTATAATCCCAGCATTTTGGGAGGCCAAGGTGAGAGGACTGCTTGAGCCCTGGAGTTCAAGACCAGCCTGGGCAACATGGTGAAACCCTGTCTCTACAAAAAATAGAAAAATTAGCCAGGTGTGGTCGTGCGCACCTATAGTCCCAACTGCCTGGGAGGCTGAGGTGTGAGGATTGCTTAAGCCCAGGAAGTCGAGGCTGCAGTGAGCCCAGATCATGCCACTGCACTCCAGCTTGGGCAACAGAGTAAGACTCTGTGTCGAAAAAACACACAACAACAACAAAAAGCCACACAAAAAATGCAAAATATTTTTAGCCTTCCTCCTGCCTGAGGGGCTGGAGCAGCCCAGCTCTGCAGCCGCCACAGCCTGCCCTCAGGATGAAGTGGAGTGCCTGTGCCCAGAGCCATGTCCTTGTCTGTCGGCAGCGGTCACCAGCCCAGCCGGTGCTGGGCCATCCCCACCCGCACTGTGCCCATCAGCGACTTGTGCAGCTACCTCACGACTATTGCACCATGCCTGGGGGATGCTCTTCACCACACCCCAGGGATCTTGAATCATTTATGATCAAAAGTGTCTGCTGGAGCATTGCACTTCTCCCATGGCTCAGACACAGCCCTGCCATCTGCCCAGTATCCCAGGAGTCACTAGCCCTGGCACCTCAGTAGGAGACTCCTAAGTAGAAGTAAACAACTTAACCAACTATCATGACAGGGAACACACAGTTGGGATGACGCCCAGTTTGAGACAGACATCTGACTTTCCTGCAAGGCTCAGAAGAAAAGCAGCAACGCTGATACCTGTGTGTACCTGATTTGGCCAATAGAATCAGTAACAAAAAGAAGAGGCATAACCAGCAGTCTGCTCCTCTTCCTCTGGGTGGAATATGATGGGAAGATGAGCTTCATCGGACCGTTTCTTCTCCCTGTCTCCTGTTCCCTGTTCCCCTTCCCAGTTAGTTAGATTAGATTGAAGGCCCTTGGTGTATTTCTGTAGAACTAAGCAGCCCATAGAGGAAAACAGTTAGAAACATTTTTTAAAGTGACACATAATAATTGAGTATATGTATGGGTACATAGCAGTGTTGTGATACATATAATATATAGTGATCAGATCAGGGTAATTAGCACATCTATCATCTCAAACGTTTGTCATTTCTTTGTGTTGGGAACATTCACTATCCTCCTTCTAGCTGTGTGAAACTATATAAGATATTATTGCTAATTACAGTCATCTTACAGTGCTGTAGGGCATTAGAACTTATTCCTCCCACCTAGCTGTAATTTTGTATCCTTTAACAAATTTTTCCCTAACCCACCTTCACCCTTTCTTCCCAGTCTTGAGTATTCTCTGTTCTACTTTTTACTTCTATGAGATCAACTTTTTTTTTTTTTTTTTTTTGAGACTGAGTCTCACTCTGTTGCCCAGGCTGGAGTACAGTGGCCAAATCTCGGCTCACTGCCATCTCCCGGGTTCAAACAGTTCTTTGCCTCAGCCTCCCAAGCAGCTGGGATTACAGGCATGCACCACCATGCCCGACTAATTTTTGTATTTTTAGTAGAGACTGGGTTTCACCATCTTGGCCAGGCTGGTCTTGAACTCCTGACGTCCTGATCCACCTGCCTTGGGCTCCCAAAGTGCTGGGATTACAGGTGTGAGCCACCGTGCCCAGCCAACTTTTTTTTTTAAAGCTTCCACATATGAGTGAGAATATGCAGTGTTTAACTTTCTGTTCCTGGCTTATTTCACTTAACATAAAAATCCTCCAGTTCCATCCATGTTGCTGTGAATGACAAGATTTCACCCTTTTTTTTAGGGGTGGTGGAGGGCGGACAGGGTCACACTCTGTCACCCAGGCCGGAGCGCAGTAGCACCATCTTGGTGTACTGCAACCTCTGCTTCCTGGGCCCAAGTGGCTAATTTTTGTATCTTTGGTAGAGACAGGATTTCACCATGTTGCCCAGGCTGGTCCCACACTCCTGAACTCAAGGAATTCTCCTGCCTTGGCCTCCCAAAGTGCTAAGATTACAGGTGTAAGCCATCGTGCCTGACCTATTAAGTTTCACTGTTAATTTCTGTCATCACCCATTGGTCATTCAGGAGCATGTTGTTTGATTTCCATTCATTTGTATGGTTTTAAATGTTCCTCTCATTATTGATTTCTAGTTTTATTTCATTGTGGTCAGACAAAATACTTAGTATGATTTCAGTTTAAAAAATTTTTTGGAGACTTGTTTTATGTCCTAATGTATGGTCAATCATGGAGAATGTTCCGTGTGCTGATAAAAAGAATGTGTATTCTGCATCTGTTGGGTGAAATGTCTGTTAAGTCCATTTGGTCTATGGTGCAGTTTATTTATTTTTTGTTTATTTTCTTTTTATTTTTGAGGCAGAGTCTCACTCTGTCACCCAGGCTGGAGTGCAGTGGCACAACCTCAGCTTGCTGCAACCTCCACCTCCTGGTTTCAAGTGATTCTCCCACCTCAGCCTCCCAAGTAGCTGGGACTACAGGTGTGTGTCACTATGCCTGGCTAATTTTTGTATTTTTTGTAGAGACAGGGTTTCACTGTGTTGGCCAGGCTGGTCTCAAACTCTTGACCTCAGTGATCTGCCAGGCTCTGCCTCCCAAAGCGCTGAGATTACAGGCGTGAGCCACCATGCCTGGCCTGTGCTGAAATTTAAATTAGAAGTTTCTTTGTTGATTTTTCTGTCCATATGATCTGGTCAATGCTGACAGTGGGGCACTGAAGTCCCCAGTTATTATTATACTGGGGTCCATTTCTCCCTTTAGATCTAATCATATTTGTCTTCTATATCTGGGTGCTCTTGGTGTTGGGTGCATATATATTTACATATATTCTCCTGCTGAATTATCCCTTTATTTTTATATAATTTCCTTGTCTCCCTTTACAGCTTTTGACTTGAAGTCTGTTTTGTTTGACATAAGTTGCATTAGTCCGTTTTCATGCTGCTGATAAAGACATACCCAAGACTGGGTGATTTACAAAAGAAAGAGGTTTATTGGACGTACGGTTCCACGTGGCTGGGGAAGCCTCACAATCATGGTGGAAGGCAAGGAGGAGCAACTCACATCTTACATGGATGGCATCAGGCAGAGAGAGAACTTGTGCATGGAAACTCCCATTTTTAAAATGATCAGACCTCATGACACTTATTCGCTCTCACAAGAACAGCACAGGAAAGACCCACCTCCATGATTCAATTATCTCCCATTAGGCTCTTCCCACAGCATGTGAGAATTGTGGGAGTGAGAATTCAAGATGAGATTTGAGGGGACACAGCCAAACCATATCGTTAAGTATAGCTACTCCTGCTTGCTTTTGGTTTTGGTTTGCTTGGAATGTCTTTTTTCATCCCTTCACTTTCAGCCTATGTGTGTCTTTACAGATGAGGTGAGATTCTTATAGGTAATACGTAGTTGGTCTTTTTTTTTTTTTTTTTGTTTAAAAAAAAGGGAATTTAGTTTGTTTACATTCAAGTTATCATTGATAGGTGAAGACTAATTCCTGTCATTTTATTCATTGTTTTGTTGTTGTATCATTTGTTCCTTACTTCCTCTCATTATTTTTGTGTTTGAGTTGTTTTGCATAGTTTCGTTGATAAGGTTTGCTGATATTTTTCTTTCTCCTTTGTGTATCAGCTCTACTAATGGATTTTATAGTTTTACATGCTTTCATGATGATGCCTGTTGTCTTTGCACTTCCAGATGTAAGACTCCTGTGAGTATTTCTTGTAAGACCTATTAGTTTTTGCTTGTGTGTAAAAGTTTTTATTTTTACTTCATTTTTGAAGGATAGCTTTACTGGGTATAATATCCTGGCTTGGTAGTTTTTTTTCTTCACTTTTTTTTTTTTTTTTTAAACAGAGTCTCACTCTGTCACCCAGGCTGAGTGCAGTAGTATGATCACAGCTCACTGCACCCTCAGCTTACTCAGGCTCAGGGCATCATCCCACCTCAGCCTCCTGAGTAGCTGGGACTACAGGTGTGTACCATCATGCCTGGCTAATTTTTCTACTTTTTGTAGAGACAAGAGTCTTGCTATGTTGCCCAGGCTGCTCTTGAACTCATGGGCTCAAGCAATCTACCCCCTTTGGCCTCGTAAAGCACTAGAACTACAGGTGTGAGCAACCATGCCTAGCCTTCTTTCCATACTTTAAATATATCATCCCATTCTCTCACGGCCTGTAAGATTTCTGCTGAGAAATCTACTCTTAGTCTAATAGAGATTCCTTTATATGTGACTTAGTGCTTTTCTCTTGCTGCTTTTAGAATTATTTCTTTGATTTTGACTTTTGACAATTTGAATATAATGTGCCTCAGAGAAGACCTGTTTGAGTCAAATCTATTTGGGTTTATTTGATCTTCCTGGGCCTGGATGTCTACCTTTTTCCCAACACCTGAGTTTTCAGCTATTATGTCATTAACAATGCTTTCTAAAATTTTCCCTTCTCTTCTTCTGGAATGCTCATAATGTGAATATTTCTTGGTTTAATAGTGTCACATAAGTTGTATAGGTTTTCTTTATTTTTTTTTTTCTTGAGACAAAGTCTTGCTCTGTTGTCCAGGCTGGAATGCAGTGGCATGACTGTGGCTCACCAGCCTTGACCTCCTGGTCTTAGGTGATCTTAAGTCTTAGGCGCCTTAGCCTCCCAAGGAGCCAATACTACCAGCATGCGCACCATGCCAAGCCAATTAAAACAATTTTTTGGGGGGTAGATATGGGGCCTTGTTATCTTTCCTAGGCTGGTCTCAAACTCCTGAACTCAAGTGATCCTCCTGCCTTGGCCTCCCAAAATGCTGGATTATGGGTGTGAGCCACAGCATCCAGCCACTTTTTAATTCTTCTCTTCTCTTCTCCTTTCCTTTCTTTCTCTCCCTCCCTCTGTCTCTTTCTCTTTCTTTCTTTCCTTCCTTTCTTTCTTTCTTTTCTTTTTCTTTTTTCTCTTTCTCTTTCCGTCTCTCTCTTTTCTTTTTTCTCTCTCCCTCTCCCTCTTTTGCCTTCCCTCCCTCCCTCCCTCCCCCCTTCCTCCCTTCCTTCCTTCCTTCTTTCCTTCCTTCCTTCCTTCCTTCCTTTCCTCCTTCCCTCTTTTTCTCTCTTTCTCTCTCTCTTTCTTTCTTTTGTTCATCCATTTGTTCATATGTTTCTTTCTTTTGGTCTGCCTGTGTTATTTCAAATGACCTGTCTTCAAGTTCAGAAATTATTTCTTCTGTTTGGTCTAGTGTATTGTTGAAGCTCTCAAATATATTTTTGTATTTCATTCATTGACTTCTTCAGCTGTAGAATTTCTGTTAGGTTCTTTTTTATGATATGTATCTCTTTGTTGAATTTCTCATTCAAACCATGAATTGTGTTCTTGAGCTGCTTGAATCATATATATGTATTCTATTGTATCTCATTGAATTTCCTTAAGATTATTATTTTGAATTATTTTTCTGGCATTTTTAATATTTCCTTATTACTGGGGATTGTTACTGGAGAACTACTGTGTTCCCTTGGAGATGCCATGAGTCCTTGGTTTTTCATGTTTGATGTGTCTCTACAGTGATATCTACACATTTGGTGGAAAAGTCACCTCTTCCAATTTTAGGGAGTAGGTTTTGTAGGAAAAGTGTTATTAACATAGATGGGGTGTAAAGGAAAATAAGTCATTATTTGAAAAATACACATGCATACATGTTTATAGCAGCACAATTTGCAATAGCAAAGATGTGGAACCAACCTAAGTGCCCATGGAGTAAGGAGTGGATAAAGAAAATGTGATATATACACTATAAAATACCACTCAGATATGAAAAGGAACAAAATAATGCATTTTGCAGCCACTTGGATGGAGCTGGGGGCCATTATTCAAAGTGAAATAACTCAGAAATGGAAAGCCAAATACTGTATGTTCTTACTTATAAGTGGGAGCTAAGCTATGGACACAAAGACATACAGAGTGATACAATGGAGTCTGGGGACTCAGTGGGGGAGACTGGGAGGTAGGTGAAGGATAAAGACTACATGTTGGGGATGGTGTACACAGTTTGGGTAACAAGTGCACTAAAATCTCAACATCCACCACTAAAGAACTCATCCATCTAACCAAAAACCACCTGTACCCACAAAACTATTGAAATTAAAAAAAAATTAGGCAGGTATGGTGGCATCACATGCCTATAGTCCCAGCTACTCAGGAGGCTGAGGTGAGAGAATTGCTTGGGCCTAGGAGTTCAAAGCTACAGTGAGCTGAGATTGTGCCACTGCACTGCAGGCTGGGCAACTGAGCAAGACCCTGTTTCAAAAAAAAAAAAAAACAAAA
>NW_016107456.1:3735370-3738658 GCF_001604975.1 Cebus imitator
AAAAAAAAAAAAAAAAAAAAAAAAAAAAAAAAGAGTTTATATGGAAGGATCATTATGAAAGAAAGGCATTGAAATATGTGAGAAAAAAAATGACTGGGGTGGAGAAGGTTAAATATTATCTGTGTATTATAAAGTCACAATACTTGCAAAAAGTATACATAGGGTGTTGGTTTGGTGGAGACTATTGCCTTTGGTTTTAGGCAGATGCAGTATCGTAGTTTCCTACAAAAACTAGCTGGCAGGGTGGCAGGTTCCTGTAGTCCCAGCTACTTGGGAGGCTGAGGCAGGAGAATTGATTGAACCTGGGAGGCAGAGGTTGCAGTGAGCCGAGACTGTGCCACTGCACTCCAGCCTGGGCAACAGAGCAAGACTCTGTCTCAAAAATAAACAAAATGAAATAAAAAGTATTGTAGTTTCCATGTAGTTTCTTCAGCTGTAATCCACTCTAGTGACATTTCGAAGTGTCTCAGTGGCTTAGGCTGAGAGAGGCTGTGGCGGCAGTGGTGTGGCTTTACCGGGGGTTGGCTTGCCAGGCTGTTTTTCAGGTCAGAGGCGCATAGCATGTACATGGTGTATTGGCAAACTTGAGGCTGGGGTTGGCGCTAGGAGGCTATTACTCCATCTGGGAACATGTGCATGTGGTTGCATGGCCAGCCTGGGGCTATGCCTGCCAGGAGCAGTCTGCGGGGTTGTTTCTCAGGCCCAGGACACAGGCAAACAGCTGCTCCACAGGCTTGGGGGCATGCTTGCCAGGGGCAGACTGTGGGGCTGTTTCTCAGGGCTGGGATGCAGGCACAAGGCTACTTGCCCAACCAGGGGCTGCCCATATAGCTGTTTCTTGGATGTGGATGCGGTCACAGGGTTGCTTGGCTGGCCTTGGTATGTGTGCTGGGGGAAGCCCATGGGGCTGTTTCTCAGGCCTGGGATGTGGGCTCATGGCTGTTGGCTAGCCTGGAGTTTTGTCCATCAGGGAGGGCCTAGCAGTTCGCCTGAAGGGTTCTCAGTTGCAGGGTATGGGCGCACAGTTGCTTAGCTGGCCTGGGGGTGTGTCTGCCAGGGGTCGCCTGTGTTATAGTGAACCCCAAGTTTCTCTTCAAAGAATCAGTATGTCAGTATGTTCAGCTAAATTATTCTTTAAATCTCTATTTTAAAGTTTAACTTCCTTGTCATTCCAGTAAACAGCCTTTTCCACCGGTTCTAATCAGTAGTACATATCTGTTTCCCTGCTCCACCCCCCATCCTGACTCATCCTGGCCACTGATCACCCCTGGTTACCTGCTCTGACCCGCCTGTAGCCATACTTGCCGCCAAAACACCCATCCTACCACTGCAGCCCCGATCCCTGCTCTTTTTAAAATAGCCAATTGCAATTAGTCAAGCTTGTACAGTCTAACCCTAGCCAATAGGGATGACACAGCAGTAGGGACGACCCCCGTCAGCATCAGTACCCCTTTCCCCCTTGTCCAGGCATGTGGCTGCCATTGTTCCATCTGTATACAGCACCCTTCTAAAGAAGTAAGCTGCCTTCCTGAGAGGACTTATCTTCCAGTGCTATTTCTTTTGCGGCACAGAAATTGTGCTCATAACACCAGCAGGGATGTTTTCAGGCCTTCACTGCGGGTGCAGAGCCATTGAGCAGGCCAGCGGCTTGTCTGCAGGGGAATGGGCTTTGCAGATTGTTTCTCAGGCCGTGGGCACAGGCGCATAGCCACTCTGCCAGCCCAGGAGTGTTTCAGCCGTTTGGAGGCTCGAGGGCCTCTCCTGCTTGGGCATACAGCAGTTTGGCTGGCTCAAGGGCAGGTCTGCCCTGGGAAGGACTTCCAGACTGTTCCTCCCACTGGCAGCGAGGGCCTTAAGAGCTGGTTTCCCTGCTGTGCAGGACCAGGGTCCCAGCCAATCCGGGCCCCAGGGTCTACGTTCCTGCGCTGGCGTCAGCAGCCCCCGGGCGGCGTGGGTGGCGTGGGTGGCGTGGAATGCCGAAGCCGGGTGCTGGAGAGGCGTAGTGGCTCCTGGCCCTCAGAGCAGGGTGCACTCTAGAAACGGCTCCGGTCTCAAGATGGGGTTGTGTTGCAGTCGTTGGGCTCAAGGGGCCGATGGGGGTGGGCAGCGCGCACTGTGCTCGGGACCCGGGGCAGTGCGGCTGTGTGAACTCCGGCAGCTCTCGGCACTCAGGGCTCTCGGGGACTCTGGGATTCTCCAGTAGTGAGGACTGAAGGTGTTCGCGGTTGCCATGTGGGGGTCGAGGGGGTTCTTCTGCTTACCTTTTCCCCTGCAGTGAGACGTCCTTTCAGACTCTGGGCAGATCCCATCCGGATGGGGGAGGCGGGCTGCAGAGGCAGGTGCCTTCCAGCCACCGCAGCTGCGTCTCCACTTCCGCGCGGACTCCAGCCCTCTCCCTCCACGCTCAGCGAATCTCCTCTGTGTATTCCTCGCCTTGGTCCTGTCTTGTGGGAGGATGGACAGCAGGGTCTGCAGGCAGCCATCTTGCTGACACCACTCTTCCTGTTTTTTTTTTGTTTTGTTTTTTTTTAAATTTCTTTAAACGAGTTATAGAAGTGTGTGTGTGTTTAAATATATTCTGAATACTGACAATTTGTCAGATATGTATGTTTTGTGAATTTTTTTCTCAGCCTGAGAATGGCATATTCCTTTTCTTTTCTTTTGAGACAGTTTTGCTCTTGTCGCTCAGGCTGGAGTTCAATGGCCCCATCTCAGCTCACTGTAACCTCCGCCTCCCAGGTTCAAGCTATTCTCCTGCCTCAGCCTCCTGAGTAGTTGGGATTACAGTGGCCACTGCCACTCCCAGCTATTCTTTTTGTATTTTTGTGGAGATGGGGTTTCATCATGTTGGCCAGGCTGGTCTTGACCTCCTGACCTCAGGTGATCCACTTGCCTTGGCCTCTCAAAATGCTGGGATTACAGGTGTGAGCCACCATGCCCGGCCTATTCACTTTCTTAAAGATGTCTTTTCATGGGCTCAGTGACTCACACCTGTAATCCTAGCACTTTGGGAGGCCAAGGCAGGCGAATCACCTGAGGTTGAGAGTTCGACACCAGCCTGATCAACATGGAGAAACCCCGTCTCTACTAAAAATACAAAATTAGCCGAGTGTGATGTTGCATACCTATAAACCCAGCTACTCAGGAGGCTGAGTCAGGAGAATCACTTGAACCCGGGAGGCAGAGTTGTGGTGAGCCGAGATTGCGCCATTGCATGCCAGCCTGGGCAACAAGAGCGAAACTGCATCTAAAAAAAAAAAAAAAAAAAAAAAAAAAAAAAAAAAAAAA
>NW_016107456.1:3738766-3744826 GCF_001604975.1 Cebus imitator
AAAACCTCTTGAAAAGGTAATAAATGTGTTCTCCATTTTGATAAAATGACTTTATATACTTTTTCTTTTATGGTTATTGCTTTCTCAGTGCTGCTTAAGAAACTTGCCTAAGAAGCCTGGTCTCCAAGTTGAGAAGGAAGTTTCCTGTCTTTCCTTCTAGATAGAGGGTCAATTTTTTTTTTTTCTTTTAAGTTTAAAGCCTACAGCACCCGGTATTCCCTGTCAGTCTCCCATCCAAGTACTAACCAGTCCCGACCCTGTTTAGCTTCCAAGATCAGATGAGATCGGGCGCGTTCAGGGTGGTATGGCCGTAGACTACCTTTTTTTTTTTTTCATATTCAATCTCCAGTTTTCTCAGAACCACTTGTTAAAACCATTCCCTTCCCTTCCCTCCCTTCCTATCCCCTCTTCTCTTTTCCTTCTAAAGGAATCTTGCTCTCTTGCCCCAGCTGGAGTACAGTGGTGTGATCTCGGCTCACTACAATTTCTGCCTCTCGGGTTTAATTGATTTTTCTGCCTTAGCCTCCCGTGTAGCTGGGACTACACGTGCCTGCCACCATGCCCAGATAATTTTTGTATTGTTAGTAGAGATGGGGGTTTCATTATGTTGACCAGGCTGTTCTCAAACTCCTGACCTCAAATGATCTCCCAACCACGGCCTCCCAAAGTGCTGGGATTACAGGGGTGAGCCACTGCACCCAGCGTAAAAACATTTCCTCTCTTTATTGGATTGCTTTGGTGTTTTCGTCAAAAAAATAATAAATCACCCTATAAATGAGGATCTACATCTGGATTCTCTGTTCTATTCCGTTGCTCTATTTATCTGTCCTTATGACAGTACCACAATGCCTTGATTACTGTAGCTTCATCATAAGTCTTTAAATCTAGTTCTATTTGTCATCCAAATTTGTCTTTCTTTTTCAAGATTGCTTTAGAGCCTTCCAGGTCTTTGTATTTTTATATAAATTTTGGATTTTTATATAAAGTTTGTTAAATTCCATAAAGTGGTCAGATTGGATTATGGTTGGGATGGCATTAAATGTATAGATCAATTTTGGGACTAATTGACATTTTAAAAGCATTGAATATTCCAATCAATGAATTTGGTTTATCTCTCCGTTTATTCAACTCTTTAAAAATTTCTCTCAGTAAGATTGTGTGGTTTTAAATGTAGATGTTTTTAATGAAGAGTTTTAAATGTAAAGGCAGTATCTTTTGTTAAATTTATTCCTAAGTAGTTCAAGTTTTTTGACATTCCAGTAAATAAAATTGTTTTTCTAATTTCATTTTCTAATGTTTCACACCCCGAACATAAAAATACAATTGATTTTGGTGTACTGTCTTTGTGTCTACAAGTTTGCTAGTTTACTTATTAGTTCTGGCAGACGTTTTATAGATTCCTTAAGATTTTCTATGTAAACAGTCATTTCATTTCTGAACAAAGACAATTTTACTTCTTTTTTTTCCAAAATGCCATTTACTTCCTTACTTGTCTTATCTCACTGGATAGACTCTGTGATACCATGTTGAACAGAAGTGGTAAAAATGGGCATTCTTGCCTTCTTCCCAATCTTAGAGGGAAACTATTCAATATTCAACTACTGTTGGGCGCGGTGGCTCACGCCTGTAATCCCAGCACTCCAGACCCAGGTGGGAGGATTACTTGAGCCCAGGAGTTTGAGACCAGCCTGGACAAAATAATGAAACCCTGTCTCTACAAAAAAATCAAAAAATTAACCGGGTGTGGTGGCACATGCCTATAGTCCTAGCTACTTGGGAGGCAGAGGTGGGAGGATCACTCTAGCCTAGGAGGTTGAGGCTACAGTGAGCTGTGATTGCACCACTGCACTCCAGCCTGGGTGACAGAGCTAGATCATGTCTTAATTGAAAAAAATTTTTTTAAACTACTAAGTATAATGTTAACTGTAGGCTTTCTGAAGATGTCATTAATTAGGTTACAGAAGTTCCCTTTTAATTCTGGTTTGCTGAAAGTTATTTTTGTTTTGTTTTGATTTTGAATAAATGGCTGTTGATTTAAAAAATTGTTTTCCTACTTTATTTCAATGAGCAATTTTTTAAAGTCTATTAATATGGTTGATTACAATGTTTAGTTTTTAGTGAATTAAATCTACCTTGGATTCCTGAGATACATCCAATTTGGCCTTGTTTCTTTTTTCTTTTTTTTAAATTAATATTGCTGGATTCTATTTGTGATATTTTGTGAAGGAATTTTGCATTAATGTTCAAAAAGAATGTTGGTCTGGAATGTGTGTGTGTGTGTGTGTGTGTGTGTGTGTGTGTGTGTATGTGATTTCTTTGTTAGGTTTGTCATTGGGATTCTGCTGGTCTCATAAGATGAGTTATTAAGTGTTCTTTCCATTTTGTGAGTTTGTAAGTGTGTGTGCCAATTCTTCTTCTTCTTCTTTTTTCTTTTTTGTGAGATACAATCTCACTCTGTCACCCAGGCTGGAGTGAAATGGTGCAATCTTGGCTCACTGCAACCACCATCTTCTGGGTACAAGCAATTCTCCTGCCTCAGCCTTCCAAGCAGCTGGGATTACAGGTGACTGCCACCATGCCTGGCTAATTTTTGTATTTTTAGTAGAGACAAGGTTTCACATGTTAGCTAGGCTGATCTTGAACTCCCGACCTCAGGTGATCCACCTGCCTTGGCCTCCCAAAGTGCTGGGATTACAGGTGTGAGCCACCACACCAGGCCTCAATTCCTCCTTAAGAAAACTTACTGGTGAAACCACATAGAATTTTCTTTGTGGGAAGTTTTTTTGGTGTGTGTGTGTGGGAAGTTTCATAATTAGGAATTCAATTTCTTATGAGATATATGGTTATTTAGATTTTCTATTTTATTTTATATAACTTTTGGTAAGCTGTGGTTCCAAGGAATTTATTTTATCTAGGTTTTCTAAATGTATTTTCAGCATAAAGTTATTTATAATATGCTGTTATTATTCTTTGAATGTCTATGGGACTTGTAAGACTGTTTTCTTTTTCATTCCCAATATTGGTAATTTCTGTTCTTTTCTTGGTTAGCTGAGCTAGGAGTTTATTTTTTGAGACAGGGTCTTGCTTTGTCACCCAGGCTAGAGTGCAGTGTTTGATCCAGCAGATGTTTATAGATTCTAGCAGATGTTTTATAGATTCCTTAAGAACCTATAAATTCTTTTTTTTTTTTTTTTGAGACGGAGTTTCGCTCTTGTTACCAGGGCTGGAGTGCAATGGCGCGATCTCGGCTCACCGCAGCCTCCGCCTCCTGGGTCCAGGCAATTCTCCTGCCTCAGCCTCCTGAGTAGCTGGGATTACAGGCACGTGCCACCATGCCCAGCTAATTTTTTGTAGTTTTAGTAGAGACGGGGTTTCACCATGTTGACCAGGATGGTCTCGATCTCTTGACCTCGTGATCCACCTGCCTCGGCCTCCCAAAGTGCTGGGATTACAGGCTTGAGCCACCGCGCCCGGCCTGAACCTATAAATTCTTAAGGAAGAATGCAGCCTTGATCTCCTGGGCTCAAGTAATCTTCCACCTTAGCCTCCCAAGTAGCTGGGACCATAAATGTGCACCCACCACACCCAGTTACTTTTGTAATGACAAGATATCGCCATGTTGCCCAGGCTGGTCTTGAATTTCTGGGTTCTGGGCTCAAGCGATCCTCCTGCCTTGGCCTCCCAAAGTGCTGGGATTACTGGCATGAGCCGCTATGCCTGGCTGAGTTTATTCATTCTACTGATCTTTTCAAAAAAGTCAATTTTTGGCTTTGTTAATTTTCTTCTACTGTTTATTTTCTATTTTGTTGATTTCTGCTCTTATTTTATTTTTTATTTTTTGTAAGACAGGAAGAATTTTA
This sequence comes from Cebus imitator, assembly GCF_001604975.1. NCBI lineage: Eukaryota > Metazoa > Chordata > Mammalia > Primates > Cebidae > Cebus > Cebus imitator. The sequence continues at coordinate 3,742,627 of NW_016107456.1, forward strand.
CTCTGTTGCTCAGGCTGGAGTGTAGTTGTACAATCATAACTCATGGCAGCCTTGAACTCCTTGGTATAAGTGATCCTCCTTCCTATATTCTGCTTACAGGAAACCTACTTCACCTATAGGCACACATAAACTGAAAGTGAGGAGATGGAAGAAGATATCCCACGCAGCTGCAAACTACACACACACACACACACACACACACACACACACACACACACAAAAGGAGCAGGAATAGCTGTGCTTATATCAGATAAAACAGACTACAAATCAAAGACTGTAAAAAGAGACAAAGAAGGTCACTATATAAAGGGGTCAATTCAGAGAGAGGACATAATAATTATAAATATCTGTATATCAAACACCAGCGCTCCCAAGTATATAAACCAAATGTTCATAGATCCAAAGGAAGAGACAGCAGTAAAATAATAGTAGGGGACTTCAACACCTCACTTTCAGTAATGGATATCCAGACAGGAAATCAACAAAGAAACATTGGAGTTTAACTACACACTAGACAAAATAGGCTGAACTGATATTTACAGAATATTTTATCCAGGTTCTACAGAATACACATTCTTATACTTTTTTTTTTTTTTTTTTTTGGCAATAGAGTCTCATTCTGTCACCCAGGCTGGAGTGCAGTGATGCAATCTTGACTCACTGCAACCTCTGTCTCAAGCAATTCTCATGCCTCAGCCTCTGAGTAGCTGGGATTACAGGAACCTACCACTATGCTCAGCTAATTTTTGCATTTTCAGTAGAGACAGCGTTTTGCCATGTCATCCATACTGGTCTTGAACTCCTGACCTCAAATGATAAAAAATACAGGAATGAGCAGGATGTGGTGGCGTGCCCCTGTAGTCCCAGCTACTTGGGAGGCTGAGAAGGCAGGATCACTTGAGCCCGGGAGGTGGAGATTGCAGTGAGCCAAGATCGTGCCACTACACTCCAGCCTGGGTGACAGAGGGAGACCCTGTCTCAAAAACAAAACAAAACAAAACAAAACAAAATAAAACAAAACAGAAAGACATGTACACGTGGGCATAGAGAATAGAATAATAGATAATGGAATCTCAGAAAAATGAGAGGGTAGGAGGGGGGTGAGGAGTGAGAAATTACCTATTGGGTACAGTGTACATGACTTGGGTGATGGTTACACTAAAAGCCGAGACTTCACCGAAGACTCAGCACTCAGCCTCCCAAAGTGCTGGGCTTACAGGCATGTGCCACCATTCCCAGCCTGCAGAATACACATTCTTTTCATCAGCACAGGGAATACTTCTATTCATTGTTTTTAATTTAATTTTTTATTTTTCTAGATTTAGAGGGTATGAGTACAGTTTTGTAACATGGCTAGATTGCGTAGTGGTGAAGTCTCAGCTTTCAGGGTAACCATCACCCAAATCATGTACATTGTACCCAATAGGTAATTTATCATCCCTCACCCCTCTCATCCTCCCACCTCTCAGAGATTCCCTTATCTATTATTCTACTCTGTATGTTCATGTTCATACCGTTTTTTTTTCTTTTTGAGACAGGGTCTCCCTCTACCACCAAGGCTGGAGTGCAGTGGCACAATCTTGGCTCACTGCAACCTCCGCCTCCCTGGCTCAAGTTATCCTCTTATCTCAGCCTCCCAAGTAGCTGGGACTACAGAGGCGTGCCACCACACCCTGCTCATTTTTGTATTTTTCTGTACAGGTGGTGTTTTGTCACATTGCCCAGGCTAGTCTCTAACTCCTGAGCTCAAGTGATCCACCTGCCTTGGCTTTCCAAAGTGCTGGGATTACAGGTAAGGGCCACTGCATTGGCCTAATGCTGAGCATTTTAAAATGTGTTTGTTAGCCATTTGTATGTCCCTCCTCCTCCTCCTCTGCCTCCTCTCCTTCTTCTTCTTTCTTTCTCCTCCTCCTCCTTCTTCCTCTTCTTCCTCCCCTCCTTCTCCTTCTCCTTCTTCTTCTTCCTCCTTCTCCTCCTCTTCCTCTTCTTCCTCTTCTTCTTCTTCTTCCTCTTCTTCTTCCTCTTCCTCTTCCTCTTCTTTTTCTTAGATAAACTCTTGCTCTGTTGCTGCAGGTTGGAGTGCAGTGGCATGATCGTAGCTCACTGCAACCTTCTGGGCTTAAGCCATCCTCTCACTTCAGTCTCCTGAGTAGCTGTGACTGCAGGCATGCACCACCATACCTGGCTAATTTAAATTTTT
>NW_016107456.1:3744896-3749971 GCF_001604975.1 Cebus imitator
TTTTTTTTTCTTTTGGCAGAGATGAGGTCTTGCTATGTTACTCAGGCTGGTCTTGAATTCCTGGACTCAAGTGATCTTTTCACCTTGGCCTCCCAAAGTGCTGGGATTACAGGCATGAGCCACTGTGCTCAACCTGTATGTCTTCTTTTAAAAACTATCTGTTCACATTCTTCACACACTTTTTAATGGGGTCATTTTGTTGCTGTTGAATTATTGGAGGTCCTTGTAGATTCTGGTTATTAGTCCTTTGGTGAATGCAGAGTTTGCAAATAATTTCTCCCAGACTATAATTTGTCTGGCCATTCTGTTGGTTGTTTCTTTTTTCCTTTTTTTTTTTATTGAGACGGCATCTGTCTCAGTCACCCAGGCTAAGTGCAAAGGCTTGTTCTGGGCTCGCTACAACCTCCACCTCCTGGGTTCAAGCAATTCTCCTGCCTCAGCCTCCTGAATAGCTGGGACTGCAGGTTTGTGCCACCACAACTGGCTAATTTTTGTATTTTTAGTAGAGACAGGGTTTCACTATGTTGGCCACACTGGTCTGGAACTCCTGACCTTGTGATCTGCCTGCCTCGGCCTCTCAAAGTGCTGGTATTACAGGCATCAGCCACCGTGCCCGGCCTCTGTTGATTGTTTCTTTTGCTGTGCAGAAGGCTTTTAGTTTGATATAATTCCATATGTCTATTTTTGTTTTTGTTGCATATGCTTTTGAGGTCTTGGTTATACATTCTTTGACTAGGCCAATGTCCAGAAGAGATTTTCCCTAGATTTTCTTCTAGAATTTCTATAGTTTCAGGCCTTACATTTAAGCCTTTTATCTGTCTTGAGTTAATTTTTGTCTGTTGTTGAGAGATAAGGGACCAATTTCATTCTTCTGCTTATGACAATCTAATTTTTCCAGCACCATTTTTTGAATAAGATGTCCTTTCCTCAGTGTACATTTTTGTTGACTCTGTTGAAGGTCTGTTGGCAGTAGGTATGTGGCTTTATTTCTGGGTTCTCTTTTTTTTCCATTGATCTATGTATCTATTTTTATGCCAGTACCATGCTGTTTTGGTTACTGTAGCCTGGTTGTATAATTTAAAGTCAGATAGTGTTGTTTTTTGCTTAGGATTGCTTTGGCTATTTGGACTCTTTTTTTTGGATCTGTATGAACTTAGCATTGTTTATTCTAATTCTGTGAAAAATGATGTGATATTTTGATAGGAATTGCATTGAGTCTGTCAATTGCTTTGGGCAGTATGGTCATTGTAATGATACTGATTCTTCCAATCCATGAGCATGGGCTATTTTTTTTATTTGTTTGTGTCATCTATGATTTCTTTCATCAGTGTTTTATGATTTTTTAAAATAGAGATAGAGATATTTTACCTCCTTAATAAAATGTATTCCTAAGTATTGTTTTTGTAGCTGTTGTAAATGGGATTGACTTCTTGATTTGGTTCTCTGCTTGATCTTACATTGAAGGATTAGTTATTTATTCTACTCTTCTCTGTCTGGCTTATTTTGTTTTTTGGGGGTGTATTTGCTTAGAGAGTCTTTGTAATTTACCTGTTAATTCTCTTTATTTTGTTTTTCCTCCTAGGCTATCACTGCCTCTTTTTTGGCACTAGATAGCGCCTTAGGCTCAAGTTTGCCTCAGTTGTAGTAAATCAAATTGGTGCCTGTTCCCAAATGGGGGAGGTTCCAAAAGGGATATCTTGGCAGCCTGGGAAGCTTTCTAGGGGTTTGTGAACCAGGAACCTGTGAAACAAACCTCCTCCTGTGTGGTGATGACGAACAGCCACTCTGATTTGGCATCTCCTTTGGCCAACGTCCAGAGCATAGTTTTCTAGGCTGGGGATAGTAAGTCCCACCCTTCCCATTTGGCACTGACTGTCCTCAGGGAAATTTCTCTTTCTGGGCACTCTCAATGCTTCCTGTGACTTGAGGCAGAGGCAGGTCTCCTGCCAAAGAACCTAGGATGGTGGGGAAACAGATCGAATGCTACTTTTTCCAGTGTAGAAGCTGTGAGTCAAGGGGACGTTTTCCATGTGTTTGGTACTGGACAGATTGGAGGGCAGAGCATTATGGATATGGAAGTCCAAGCCCCTGATGATTGGCTCAGAGTTTTTCCACTTCTCTGTAGCCCCAGAAGCTGTCTCATCCTCATATTTGAGTTATGGTATGTTGCTTAGTGCTGTGTATTTGTTTTTGGTTTTCTGTGAGTGGTGGGGAGTGAAACCAGCTTGCCTCTGCAAGCCGTTTTGGAATTGGGAGTTCCAGTTTTGTCAATTTTTGTTTCATGCATTTTGAAGCATGAAAATCAGAAATGCAATTCTGATTTTTGTCCTCTTGATTAAAATGGACTATTTATCATCATGAAATGTTCCTTTTTATCTCTGTCTTAAAGTCTACTCCATTTGAAATTAACCTACCCTTTATTCTAGCTTTCTTATGCCCTGATTGGATGCTGTATAATTTATCTTTTCTCAACTATTTCCTTTCAGCTATCTGTATTGTAATATTTAAAGTGTATCTCTTGTAGTTGGAATACAGATTCTCCTTGTTATTATTATTTTTTAATCCTACATTCTCTGCTTTTTAGTTGGAGTGTTTAGTCCATTTACAGATAATGTAATCATGGACATAATTTGATATAGGTCTACTATTTTATTACTTGTTTGTTTCATATATATTTTTTTCTCTTTTCATCCTTTTTTGCCTTCTTATGGGTTAAAATAAATTTTTAGAACTCCATTTTAATTTGTTTATTGGCATTTTAGCTACACTTCTTTATATGTTTTAAAGTGGTTGCTTAGTAATTATAATATTCATTCTTAACTTAGAGTCTACATTCTACTTAGATTTAAATATTTTACCACTTCACACAAAATTTAAGAGCCTTACAACCATACACATCAATTTACCCCCAATATTTATGCTATATTTTCATATATATTATGTATAAATACATTAAAAATCCCACGATACAATGTTATAATTTTTACTTTAAAGAGTTAGAAGCATTTAGAAATTAAGGAGAATGTAATATTTTATATTCACTCTATTAGTCTGTTGTCACACTGCTGTAAAGAACTACAGGATGCTGGATAATTTATAAACAAAAGAGGTTTAATTGACTCACAGTTCTGCAGGCTCACAGGTTTCATGGGCTCACAGGAAGCATGGCAGGGGAGACCTCAGGAAACTTACAGTCATGGCACAATGTGAACAGGAGGGAGGCACGTCTTATATGACCGGAGCAGGAGGAAGAGAGGGAAGGGGCAGGCGCTATACACTTTTAAACAACCAGGTCTCATGAGAACTCACTCACTATCATGAGAACAGCAAGGAAGAAGTCTGTCCCCATGATCCAATCACCTCCAACCAGGCCCCTCCTCCAACACTGGGGATTATAATTTGACATGAGATTTGGGCAGGGACACAGACCCAAACTATATCACTCACCAACATGTTTAACATTTTCAGATGTGGAGACAGAAATGACTTCATCCTGGATGTTAATCTTCCATGTTGACTTCTGTTTAACCAAAGTCCTGGGGATGTCTGCAAAATTTCTGCTTTACTCACTCTTCCTAGCATAACAACAGATCAATCTTGATGTCATTGCAGACATGACCGGCTATGATGCCTATAGTACTCTTGCCTGTCTGGAGGGTGCCTTTGATTGCCTTTATAGAGCACGTATACCCTTTTCTTATGGTATAAAAGCCCTGGGTCTGGGGAGTAATGGTGCAGAGATCTATTTGTCTTGCTGCCACCCAATTCTACACTTCCATGAGTTCCTACTGATAAACTGGATTTGTCAGCCCCATTCTTTGACTTCTTGGCTCCTTCTGTATTTGGATGTCACTTTGCATAGATGGCCTTTTCATAAAACACCAAGGATTTTCACTTCTTCTTAAAGATACGAGTTTCTGTCTGTGTCACTTCCCTTCATTTGATGAGCTTCATTTAGTGTTCCTTGTAGTACAGGTCTGCTGGCAGTGAAGCCTCTTAGTTTTCATTCATTTGAAAATATTTTTATTTCAGCTTTATTGTAGTGGACAGAACTTGAGCAACCCCCAACAATCCCCACTTTCTGGTATTCAGATCCTTGTGTAATCTCCTCTCCTTCAGTGTGGGTGAGACCTGTGATTTGCTTCTAACCAATAGATTATGGTAAAAGTGATAGGTTGCCGCTACCATGATATGGTACATTATAAAAGACTGTCTTGGTAGCTGACTCTGGTGTCTCTTTTACTTGCTGGCTGTGAGCATGGAGGCTTGCAAAAAGTTTTCTAAGCCCACAAGGCAAGAAATTTCATCTAGTTGCTCAGCATGGCCTCAGTCTTGCAGTCTCAAAGAGGTAAAATTGTGCCACTAACCTGAGTGAGCTTGGAAGATGATTCATTGTCAGTTCAGCTTCCAGGTGACAACAGATTCCTGGCTCTGACTTCTAATCTACAGAAACTGTGAGATAATATGCATATTTAAAAACTACTAGGTTGTGGTAATTGTTACACAGCAATACATTCATTTTCAGGTATATTTTAGTGGATAAAGAATTCTGGGTTGACAATTTACATTGTTTTTCTTTTTCTTTTTGGATAGAAGTTCTCACTTTGTCACCCAGGCTGGAGCGCAGTGGTGTGATCATGGCTCACTGCAGTCTCAACTTCCTGGGCTCAAGTGATCCTACTGCCTCAGCCTCCCAGACAGCTGGGACTACAGGTGCGCACCACCATGCTGGCTAAGTTTTATATTTTTTTTCTGTAGAGGTGGGGTTTATCATGTTGCCTAGGCTTAAAGATGTTTCTCTGTTGTCTTTTGTTCTCTATTATTTCTGATGCGAAGTCAGAAGTCATTCAAACCATTGTTCCCATTATGTATTATGTAAATTTTCTCTGGCTAATACCATGATATTTTCTTTATCTTTGGTTTTCAGCAGTTTGATATGATGTATCTATATGTGGTTTTCTTTGTATTTTTTTTCTGCTTGGGGTTTGTTGAATTTGTTGAATCTATAAATTTAAAACTTGCACTAAAAATTTGACCATTATTTCTTGACAAAACTGTGTTGTTTTTTTTTTTTT
>NW_016107456.1:3752696-3772566 GCF_001604975.1 Cebus imitator
CAAAGTGCTAGGATTATAGGTATGAGCCACTGCACCCAGCCAAAGCTCGAAGTTCTTGTTTTAAGCTTCAGAAGTTCTTTTTGTGTGTGATGCATTTGTATCTTAAAGCTTACTGTCATTTTTTTTTTTTTTTTTTTTTTTTTTTTTTTTTTTTTTTTTTTTTTTTTTTTTTTTTTTCTTTTCAAGCTCCAGTTCTAGCCAGTAAATGTGTGATACGATTGTTCTACCTCATCCTCCTCTGGAGGTCCCTTTGTTGAACAATTATCTTTTGGTATCTATTTCTTTGTGTGTAGATCTGGCTGAGAAGTGTCCTTAAAGATGAGGAGGAAGGAAGGGCATCTGACCCTGAGGACCTGTGGTTCATGACAGGCTGTTAGCCCCCTGCCAAGGTATCCACAGGAGGTTTCTCTGCTCCCTGATCTCTCTCAAACTTGTGGGTGGGAAATCCAACCTATGCTAGCAACTTTCTGCTTTAGTAAAGGTCAGGAAGACTCAGTAGTCTCATGCAGGGTCTAGGGAGCCAGAAAACCTGAGTTTTCCCTGAAATGGTCACATTTCATAAGCTAATTGTCCAAGAGGAAGGGAGCCCACATAGCAGTGATTTTTGCAGGAATCGGGTCTTGCTCAGGAAAGGCAATAGCCTGGAATTGGGATCCTGGAAGGAAAGGGAGTTCATTCAGGCTCCACTCTCCTCAGAATCCCCTTGTTAAGGTATAATTTCCAAGATATTGAAAGCTTAACTTTCTGTATAGTGAGCATGGGTCATAGATTCAATTAACTCATTAATGTGTGAACCAGCAACATGGTAAGATATGGGGGGAGGCATCTGACTTGCAACACCCAGCACTGAAGGACACATGGTAATTTCTTTGCACCATTTCCAGTGTTGGCTGCTTTTCCTTCTTCATGTCATCCTCTGCTCACGACAGCTCTGAGACTGAAGGTAGAAGCTGATAAAGGAGAGGCTGGGAAAGAGGTGGCAGCGGGATAAAGGCTAGGAAAGAACAGGGCTATCTGAGGTTTTATGCTCAGGAGCCACGATCTCCGCTTGCCTATAAGATATCTACGTAGCTGGGTACAGTGGCTCACACCTGTAATCACAGCACTCTGGGAGGCTGAGGCAGGTGGATCATCTGAGGTCAGGAATTTGAGACCAGCCTGGCCAACATGGTGAAACCTCGTCTCTACTAAAAATACAAAAATTAGCCGGGCGTGGTGGCTCATGCCTGAAATCCCAGCTTCTCAGGAGGCTGAGGCAGGAGAATCACTTGAACCTTGGAGGTGGAGGTTGCAGTGAGCCAAGATCGCACCATTGCACTCTAGCCTGGGTGACAAAAGTGAAAGTTTGTCTCAAAAAAAAAAAAATTATCTGCTTAAATTTGAAAAATGGGCCCTTCTCGGTGAATGATTTAGAAAAAGCACATGTCTGGGCATCCCCTGCCAGGATAAAGGATTTGGAAAGAACAAGTGGGTTGGATTTTAGTTTCTACTGACAGCTTGGCTAGGTGCCCTTGTGCAGTGCACCACCTGCACAACTGCACTGGCAGGCCCCACGGGGGTTGGCAACCAGCCTCAGATGGTAGAGGGATGGGACCGCCTCCACTCTGGTAAGAAGGAGAGTTGGGGAGAAAGGAGGCGTGGCCAGGAGCATGACAGAGTGAGAGGCATGGAAGGAATTTGTGGGTATTTCTGTTTGGCATTATTTTCTCTGCAAAGAAGGAGAGAAGCCAAGTGTGAGTGAGGCCCGGAGATTTGGAGGGAGAGGCAGGTGTGGCACTGTCTTTGTGAAGAAGGCAGAAGGAGGGACTAGGAAAAATCGGAGAGTTGTTGAGGAATGTCAAGGCCTGAACAGACGTTTCTCTGGAGTGGAAGGCAGGAGGGGGCAAGAGTTAGGAAGTGGGCAGTGAGCTCACTGGAGAAATGGCCACTTGGAGGCGCAGGCTGGGGAGGAGGGCAGCCATCTGTTGGCCAGACATAAGACAAAACCCCAGCCGCTTGCTTTCATCAAACAACGCACAAAAGCTCTTATGGCAAGAACTTTTACAAATAGTAAGTCATGTGATTCTTAATTGTTACTTCCACTTGGCAGATGAGAAAAGCAAAGCACAGAAAGTTTAAGTGACTTGCTCAGAGTCACACAGCTGGCTAGCGGCAGAGCCAGGATTTGAACCCAGACCATCTGGGAAGCTACATGGGAAGGATGGGCTGGGTCCTAACTCTTAACTATGGGAGGCCTTTCCTGACTTTTCTACTAGGGGAGTCTCTGAGATCATGGAATCAGTTTCAAGCGTCAGGCAAGGTGATTTTTTTTTTTTTCTTTTGAGACAAGGTCTCAGTCTGTCGCCCAGGTTCCAGCCTGGAGTGCAGTGGTGTGATCACAGCTCACTGCAGCCTCGACCTCCCCAGCTCTGATGATCCTCCCACCTCAGCCTTCTGAGTAGCTGGGACTACAGGCTCAGGCCATCAAGCCTGCCTATTTTATTTATTTTTCTTTTTAGTAGAGACAAAGTCTGACTATGTTGCCCAGGCTGGTCTTCAACTCCTGGGCTTGAAAGATCCTCCCACCTTGGCCTCCTAAAGTATTGGGATTAAAGGCGTGAGCCACTGCACTTGGCCAAGGTGATTCTTGTAAAAGTTCAAAAGGTGATAATTTATTTTGTTGGGATGAGTCTGAACATTGTCACATCCAAATGCCATGGGTCATCAGGGAGAATCTGGGAGCTGTGGGTAGGTCTGCTTTCTGCTCCAGGCTTAGAGATAGACCTGGCTGGCCTAGAGAATGGGAAGTGGGGGTCAGGGAGTGAAACTCATCTTTATTTGTATTTTGGGGGGCTTTAGATTTTGAAATCCTATCTATACATGCAGAGCCCTTTTTGAGAGAAACTGTTTTTTCCTGTTCTCATTTTTTTAAAGTTAGAAAAACATGCCAAAATCAGCTTTCTAACAATCTTAGTCCTCATTTTACAAAACACATTTCCTTGAAGCTACCAGCAGTATCACTTCTGTCAGCCACCAGCCTAGTAAAAGGAATAAACCCATAATCACCCCTCTATGGGAATGAGGTCAATTTCAATGACTGTCTAATAAAGGAGTAAACTCCGCATTAAAAAAAATCAGAATCCCTAGGAACCCTAGAGGCAAATGGCAAAGGAAATTTGATCTGATGAAAACTGAGATTTTTTTTTAAAAGAAGGGCTTTATTATTCTTTATTTTCGAAGACAAAACTACGTTTTAAAATGGTAGGTTGGTTTATCAACAAATGGAACTGATTATACGGCTGGCAAAAACCTCACTATTTCGACAGATTCTGAGATGGTCTAATTTAGTGAAAGGTCTGAATCAGTTCGAAGCCAGTGGTTTTGGAACTCTGACTGGCTTAATTACCTTTGACTCAGAGTAAGCCGAGAAACTCCTTGCTTCAGTGGCTGCTAGAATCGAGAGAAGCTTACCCCAATGAGCTGATAAAGATAGTTTCTTCATATATATATAGTTTTCATTTTCCTTTCATAGAAATGGGGTTTTGCCGTGTTCGAACTCTGGTGCTCAAGCGAGCCTCCTGCCTCAGCCTCCCAATGCTGGGATTACAGATGTGAGTCACCATGCCCGCCCAAGGAGAGTTTCTAATTAGCAGATCAATTTCAAAAGATTAATCATTTCTTCAGATATGCCCTGTTCGTAATATAGGAGGAACCTCCCCATGTGTGGCCTGGTCCCTTTGGTGTCTGCCCACCTGAGGAAAGAGTCTTAACCCTGTGCCACAAAACCCATGGTCACCACTGCACAGATGATATACACATGTGGAAACTGAGGCTTGTTGGGGGGAGTGCCTTGCTCAAGGTTTCAAGGCTGAACTGTGGCTGGAATACATCTCCTTATGACTCCCAGTCTAGTGCTCTTTGTAATGCATGTCAAAGTACTTGGTATATGGTAATTAGATTGTTAATAAAAAAAAAGAGAACGTTGGAAAATTGTTCTCTGCGCATTTTAGACATTTTCCCTATGATAATTCCAACCAGCGATTTGGCCTCTCTGTGTAGTAATAATAATATATGCAGCCGTTATTATGCACTAGGTACATTCTAAATACTGCATGTATCTTCACTTAACTCATCCTATCAATAACCTTGTGATGCACACTTATTATCTCCAGTTTTTTTTCTTTGTTTTTGCTTTGAGATGAAGTTTCACTCTTGTCTCCCAGGCTGGAGTGCAGTGGTGCGATCTCGGCTCCCTGCAACCTCTGCCTGCATGGTTCAAGCGATTCTCCTGTCTCAGTCCCCTGAGTAGCTGGGATTACAGGTGTCCGCCACTACACCCAGCTAAGTTTTGTATTTTTAGTAGAGATGGGGTTTTACCATGTTAGCCAGGCTGGTCTCAAACTCCTGACCTCAGATGATCCACCCTCTGCGGCCTCCCAAAGTGTTGGGATTACAGGCGTGAGCCACCGCGCCCGGCCTCCAGTTTATATAAAGGAAAACTGAGGCCCAGATGGAGTAAAATGCCTAACACTGCGATTCCCACCATTTCTTCCTTCTCAATGCCTTCAATGTCTTAGTAACTTTTTCATCATGCCCCAAGGTCCAAATAAATACCTAACAGTTTTGTTTAGTAAGTAATTAGGTGCAAAACAACTTACAAATCTTTATGCCCTAACAGCTTAGTCATTGTTTGAAAAAATAACTCACATAAATTGAAAAAAAAAAATACTTTTCTTCCATCTTAACCAGGATTACACAGTCATGGGATGGAGGTGACTGTTGGGCACTGCACAGCTTCTCAAAACGTGAATCAGATTGGACGTCACTTCTCTCATTTTCTGTTCTGCATTGATTTTCACGTGATGTCTGCTTTTTATAACTGTAACTACAGAAAACCCAGCTTTTCAAAGATATGATGTCACTAAAAGCAATGTAGCACAAGCTCATGGTGAAACTGTGAACTGCCTTGAGCTGTAGTTTGTGGGTATCTGACTAATATCATTGTTTCTTTAAAACAGGTAAGAAAATAAATGTTCCTCTCCTCACGTGTGCTGCAGTGCCCAGGAGTTTTATTTATTTATTTATTCATGGCAAAGTCTCACTCTGCTGCCCAGGCTGGAGTGCAGTGGTGCAATCTCAGCTCACTGCAACCTCTGTCTCGTGGGTTCAAGTGATTCTCCTGCCTCAGCCTCCAGAGTAGCTGGGATGATAGGTGTCTGCCACCATACCTGGCTAATTTTTGTATTTAGTAGAGAGAGGGTTTCACTGTGTCAGCCAGGCTGATCTTAAACTCCTGACCTCAAGTGATCTGCCCGCCTTGGCCTCCCAAAGTGCTGGGATTACAGGTGTGAGCCACTGCGCCCGGCCCCCAGGAGTGTTATCTTCATCTGCTTGGGCTGCTATACCAAAATACCGTAAACTGGGTGGCTTAAACAGCAGAGATTTACTTTCTTACAGTTCTAGAGGCTAGAAGCCTGCAATTGAGATGCCAGCAAAGTTGAGTACCGGTGAGGGTGCCCTTCCTGGCTTGCAGATGGCTGCCTTCTCACTGTGTTTTGGCATGGCAGAGAGAGTAATCTTTCTTCCTCATTTCATAAGGCCACTAATCCATCATGAGAGCCCCACCCTCATGATCTAATCTAACCCTAATTGCCTTTCAAAGGCCCCATCTCCAAACACCATCACTTTTCGGGGTAGGGCTTCAACATATGAATTTTGGGGGATGCAGACATTCAGTTCAAAACAGGTGTCTTGGCACACAACTTGGAACTATGGCCTACAGGGAAGAGCTACTGAGAATGGATACTTGAACCCAGTAGTCTGGCTCCTGAGCCTCTATGCTTGGCACTAGGTCAGGCGGTTTTGTCCAGTGTATCCCATCCAATGGGGCTCACACTCTAGGAAATAGACTTATTCATTCAGCAGATGTTTGACAAGCTGCCCCTCCATGCCAGCCCTTGTGCTGGGCTGGGGTGGGGAGGGACAGAGGCTCCAAGGAATGCCCAGAGAATCCATGGTGGAGCTGGTAGGTCTGGGAAAGAAGGAGCAGGAGAGAGATGGACAATTCTTTACAAATTTTTGCTCAGCAGCCCAGGGTTGTGGTTTATCTCAGAGAACGATCTGATCCGATTCAGCCACAGTCTGGTCTCCACCTTTAAATGTTGGGAACTGCATAAATCAGCACATTTTGCTCAAAGCAGAGTCTATATACAGCACTGCCAGGCTGCTTGCCATACTTAGGCCTCCAGCAGTGATTGTTTTTGCTCCTTGTGTTTCATCCCCAGCCCCGGAGGGGGAAGGGAGGGGTGTGATCAGGGTTATGACATTTGTGTGTAACCCTAACAGATGAGGGGTTTCGAGGCAAGAGCACAAGCGGAGGCTCTGCTTGGTGGCTCGTCCTCTGCTGCTCCATCCCCATCTTTGTCCGCACCACAGGGGGTCCTCCTAAATTCTGTGATCACTCCACCCTGCATTTCCAAGCCCTTCTCATCTCTGTCATTCCCCCACAAATAGCCTCCTTCAGACTTTTTGAACTTGGGGATGCACACCCTGAGGGCAGTCCTCGGGAGGAAGGACCCAAAGAAAAATGATGCGAGTCCTGGAGGCGGGCTCAGGACCATTTAGGCAGGGAGTTCTGGGGCCCTGGTCACTGCTGCATGGCTGAGGAAGGGGGAGGGGCACAGGTGGTCTTTTGGATTCCGTGCCCTGTGGGGGGGGTGTAGCTATAGGAAGGTCAGAGAAGGGCCCTCTAACTAGGGGCACAAGGCAGGGAGGTCCTGGTCACTCAAGTCTAAAGGTAGTTCTCTTTGTGTGCAAAGATGGAGAAGCATAGGGGTCGCAAAATCTGATCCTGTCATACTGCCAGGGGGCTTGGGCCTCTCGGAATTCTAGGAGTCACCTGACTGGGGCCAGGCCTATTTGAAATTCTGGGAGCAGTGATCATTATCCTGATTGGAGGTGTGGTATTCTGCATTTACTTACTAGCTTGCGGATTGAGATACTTGTTTGTGGGCTTGGTCAGTTTCTAGGAGAGATGAATTAAGTTCCCCAAATAATTGTTGATTTAGTTCTCTGTGCAATTCTATAATTTGATATCTTATGTTTTTTGTTTTTGTTTTGTTTTTTGAGACAGGATCTTACTCTGTCTCCCAGGCTGGAGCGCAGTGGCGTGATCTCGGCTCACTGCAACTTCAACATCCTGGGCTCAAGCAATCCTCCCATCTCAGCCTCCCAAGTAGCTAGGACCACAGGCACTCTCCACCAAGCCTAGCTAATTTTCCTTTTTTTGGGGGAGAGATGGGGTTTCACCATGTTTCCCAGGCTGGTCTTGAACTCCTAAAGTAATCCACTCTCCTCGGCTTCCCAAAGTGCTGGGATTACAGGTGTGAGCTACTTTACCCAGCTTGACATCTTATGTATTTTAAAGCTACAGTTTTAGTGAAAATATATGCTCATGGGTGGTTATTTGAAAATCTATATATAGTTCTTCTTGTGACATTGCATTCACGTATATTTGTCAGATATTAGGATGATCACCCTGGCTTTTTTTTGGTCCGTATTTGTCTGATATATCCTTTTTAATCCTTCTCTCTTCCATCTCTCTATATCCTTTTGTTTAAGTGCTTACTTGTAAATAGCACACTACTGGATCTTATATTGCTCATTGAATCTTAGACTCTCCAACTTTTGCCTGATGACAATAATCCATTTATCTTTACTATGAATACTGTTTTGTTATGCCTATATCATAACAAACCTCTGATTTAAAAGCAAACAGCTGGCTGGGTGTTGTGGCTCATGCTTGTAATCCCAGCACTTTATTACACCGGCGGGCCCAGAAGGGTTCACACCCAAAAGTCTGGACTCCGGCTAAGAAAAGTACATAGTTTTTATAGGTAAAGGGGTAGGGGAAGGAACTCAGGATTTTAGACAACGCAGCAGGTTTTAGACAACGAGGTAGTTTCTCTTAAGGTTTTCTGGTTAGTAAGCAATAAGGTGAGGCTCAGAAGCAGGAAGAGGCAGTTGCTAACAAAAATAGGGTCAGTTTCAAAAATAGGGACGACTGCTGACAAAATCCTGGGCGAAGTTTCCATTTTATTACGAGACAATGGACCATTAGATGATATTAAGACATTATTATTTTGTTAGATACGGTATTGTGGTTGCGTTGTTAAAGATACTTATGTTACACATCGAAATATTTAGGGGTGAAATGATATAATGCCCGAGATTTAATTCGATTTGAAATACATCAGGGGGAGAAAGTGCAGGTGGTTAGAGTCGGATTGGCCCTGAGTTAATTGTAGAAGTGGAATGATGGGTAACTGGGAATTTATGACAGCTCTCTCTACTTTTGTATATATTTCAAGTTTTCCATAATAATATGTAAAAAAAAAAAAAAAGTCGGGGTGGGGAAGTAAATAGCTGATCTGCTTTTTTTGGCCCAGTGTCTCGGCCTGCCCCCACGACCGGTTCTGAGGCCCCAGGCTGGCTGGGCATGAGCTGCATTCCCCGAAGGCATCAGGAGGTGGCGCCACTGCTCCTCTGCGGTGGCAACTCCCCGCCCCACCCCTCCCACCCCGCCTCAGAGGCCGCCAGGGTTCCTACTCTTCCCTACAACGCAGGGTGCGGGGAGGGAGACCTGAGGTCCAGCGCGGATTCGCCCTTTCCAGCGCGTGCTCCCTGGCTTTCTGACCCTCATCCTGCAGGGCTGTGACTGCCTCTGATGCACCTGTCCAGGCTTGGGGAAGGGGCCTTGTCCTGGCCCCATGATCACACTCTAGGCTCCAGAGCTTCACCTTGATCTTGGAGTCTCCCTTCCGTATCCTCTGGCCTCCCCCACACCTGGAGGCAGGCATTAGCCTCAGTGCCCAGCAGCCCATGTGCCTAACCCCCATCTTTCAACCCCAGACTCCAATGACAGGGTTGGGCGGATGCCCCTCTGGCTGAGCCTTCAGGTGTGAGGCCCTCAGTAGGAGCCAGAACCCTGTCTGTGGGTGGGTGTGGCTGTGGCCTTGAGCTGAGCTGGCCCTGGCCGGGGAGTTCCTAAGCCTAGGTCCCAGGGCAGCCTCCCATGCCACTCTACAACATGCTGAAGTTGAACGTGGAATCATCTTTTTCTTTTTCTTTTTTTTTAAATTGAGACAGGGTTTCACCATGTTGGCCGGGCTACTCTTGAACTCCTGACCTCAGGTGATCTGCCCGCCTAGGCCTCCTGAAGTGCTGGGATTACAAGCGTGAGCCACCGTGCCTTGCCGATTTTCTAACCTTCTTTGTTTCTGAGACCCAGTCTCGCTCTGTAGCCCAGGCTGCAGTGCAGTGGCGCAATCTTGGCTCGCTGCAACCTCCACCTCCCAGGTTCAAGCGATTCTTCTGCCTCAACCTCCTGAGTAGCTGAGGCTACAGGTGTGCGCCACCATGCCCGGGAATTTTTGCATTTTTAGTAGAGACACGGTTTCACCATGTTGGCTAGGCTGGTCTCAAACTCCTGGTCTCAAGTGACCCACCCACTTTAATCTCCCCAAATGCTGGGATTACAGGCGTGAGCCACCACACACGGCCAGTTTTCTAACTTTCTAAAGGAGGGGAATTCCATTTCTAGAAGCCCAGTATCTAAGATCAACAGGAGAGGAGATTCCTGGCCCCATCTGGGAGGAATTGTCACTTAGGCCTCCTCTGACTCCCTACCCCCAGCCCAGGGTGAAAAACACCAGGCTTCCAGGACTCTGGGTTCCTTACATTTCCGGCTAGCTGTCAGCCCGAGTTCCTACAAGCCCGTCCAAGGCTCCAGGAAGTCCTCCTGGGCACTCGTTCAATCCCGTCATTCATATATTCATTTCTTCAACAAACATTTACTAAGCTCATACTCTATGCTAAACTCACAGGGAGACCAGCAACCAAGATGGGGACTCTGTCCTCCGTGAGCCCCACAGCCTGGTGAGCAGACACACAATCTGGGCCTGCTGTCCAAGCAGGTGGCCCCCAATTCAGGGAGCACAGAGCAAGAGGATGCCTGCCAGCTCAAGGGAGTCAGGGAAGACTCCTCGGAGGAGGTGACTTCCGGGCGGTCTTGAGGAAAGTCAGGGGTCCGGAAGACAGTGAGAAGCTTTCTTTCTTGATGCAGCCATTTAGAGAGGACTCCCCGAAATGACAGCGGGGAGCGAGAACTCCAGACTGTGATTTGGGTGGAGACCAAGTGCTTCCTTGCAGATCCCCCGCCTGGCGTGTGGCATGAGCATTTATCTATCGGGCCGCCCACACAGACGAAGCAGCGAGTCACTACTCCTTCGGAAACACCACTACAGGATGTCTGGAAGGAAATCTACTTCCCTCACAGAGGGAAATTGCCAATAATCAGTGTTGCTGAGAACACGAGTAGCTTCATGGGCCCCAAATGAAAGACTGAATCCCAAGTGTTCCTTCCAAGTGCTGGGGGGTGAATCAGTAATAAGGTGCCAAGATTGTAAGGCCCCCTCCTTGGGCAGAATGCCTCTCCATCCACAAATAGAAACTTGCTGAGAATTTAATTAAGAACAGTGTACATAAAACTCACTGTTCCTAAGTAAACAAATATTAAGCAAGATACTTCACATTCATGTTACGGGCTCTTAAGGGGTGAGAAAATCGGGACACGAGGGGTGGGTGGGGAGCTCTTGAGGGGGAAGAGGAAGAAAGATTCAGACTGAGAAGAAAATAGATTCCAGGTTGGGGAGGGGAGAGAAGACGACAGGCAGACATACTCATTGCAGTCGGAACACAGGAGAGGCAGATGGAAGGTTCTAACTTCTCTGTCCAGAGTTTTTTTTTCTTCCTGTCTTTCTTTTTTTTTGGAGATGGAGTGTCGCTCTGTTGCCCAGGCTGGAGGGCAGTGATGCGATCTCAGCTCACTGCAACCTCTGCCTTCCGGGTTCAAGGGATTCTCCTGTCTTAGCCTCCCAAGTAGCTGGGATTACAGGCATGAACTATCATGCCTGGCTAATATTGTATTTTTAGTAGAGACAGGATTTCACCATGTTGGCCAGGCTGATTTCGAACTCTTGACCTCAGATGATCCACCCATCTTGGCCTCCCAAAGGCATGAGCCACCGTGTCTGGCTCAGAGTATTTTTTGGCGTCTCAGCTCTCTACTTTCTTGCTTAGTTTTCATTAGGTTCTGATGCCTATTAGCTGGAGACAGATTTTCTGATCACACTGGGTTTTCCCTTTGGGCCTTGCAGCTGGTCCTGCTCACTCACCTCCACACACTTGCCACTTGCTGTCCCTGCACGTGTGAAAAGTGTCTCTGCTGAGGATTTCCTCTCAGCCCTGTGCTTGGGAGGGCTGGTAATACTGGGGAGTTAATGGCTCTGGGAGTAGGCAATGACAGACGAGAGTTGGAGTATAAATACCTCACCTCCCCTTCCCCTTAGGTGGATTAATTTAGAGCTAAGTCTTCCATACTGTTCCGCAGAGCTCCCCAGTAGGATTGAGTGCTCATTGCCCACAGTGGTAACTGGACTGGTAACACCCTATTAATTGGCTTCCATTCTTTCTCTGTCTTTCTCTCCCTCTTCCTTGCTGCTGCTTCCTGGAGTCACCTCCCAAATAAATTACTTGCACTCAAATTCTTGTCTCCCCGTCTGCTTCTGGGAGAACCCAACTCTCAGAAAGGCTTCATATACCATATTGAAATTTTATTTTGGGGATCTATGACTCTCCCCACCCCCAGAGTTAAGTTAATCCTGATTGCAATGCAGAATGACTAATATCCTTTTATTGTTAACGTTTTGCATTGAAGGCATATTTTCTTATTGTGTTTTGAAGGTTTGTTGTCCCTGAAGGATGGCTTAAGGTTTACAGAGTGACTTTTTGACCTGTGAGTTAATGGCCAATTTACTAGAAAGTCTGATGTTTCCCTTTCCAAACCTAAGTGATAGGGTTTGGCTCCGTGTCCTCTCGCAAATCTCAGGTTGAATTATAATCCCCATGTGTTGGAGGAGGGGCCTGGTGGGAGGTGATTGAATCATGGGGGTGGACGTCCCCCTTGCTGTTCTCATGATGGTGAATTTTCACAAAATCTGGTTGTTTAAAATGTGTAGCCCTTCCCCATTTGCTCTCTTTCTTGCTCTGCCGTGGTGAGACGTATTTTGCCTTCTGCCATGATTGTAAGTTTCCTAGGGCCTCCTAGCCAGGCTTCCTGTACAGCCGGGGGAACTGTGTGTCAATTAAACCTCTTCTTCTTAAATTACTCCTCAGGTAGTTTTTATAGCAGTGTGAGAACAAACTAACACATTAAGATTGTATCTGGACCCAACCCTTTATGTCACCTACAATGAGAGTTACTAGAAATAAGGGTGTAAATCCTCAGCTATGTTATCATTCATTTATCTTATTCGTGATTTAAGTTTTTATTGAGAAAGCATGTGCCATGTGCCAGGCACTCCTGCCCCATGAACTTGTCTTGGGCAGCTTGAGATTGGATTTTGGTTGAGGTTTTATTTTACCTATTCACTCACTATTTACTGGTAGTCTTTTTGTGCCTGGCACTGTGTTGGATCCTGGGCATACAGAAATGGGTAAGGCATGGCCTGTATTTTCCAGAAGACTGGCAGCCACAAGCTGCAATGGGTATGTAAATAACAGCAGGAATAGTTTGCTTACGATAGTGGCCTCTGGCTGCATTTATGTTGCTGCAAAGGACATGGTTCTGTTCTTTTTTATGGCTTTGTAGTATTCCACGATATATATACACATTTTCATTAACATCATGCAGTATATCCTTGTAAGAAACCTGCCCATGCATCCCTTGAATCTAAAATAAAAGTTGAAAAAAAATATTGGGAACATTTCCTGTGATGGATGCATCTAGAGTCAGCGGGGGTAGAGTAAAGGAGAGAGGGGTTAATTCTCTCTTAGGGGCCTGGGAGGGTCAGGAAGTCTTCATGGAGGAGGGACCATGAGCAGAGCCTGAAACATTCTATGGAGAGCAAAAGATGTGGTAGGAGCAGGGGTGTGGCAGCTCTCCAAGGACTGGGGCTAGTGAGGCTGCAGCGGGAGTGCCAGCAGGCGCAGAGCTGGTGTGTCCGGTGGGGGAGAGTCTTTGGTTTTAAGATCCGGGCTATGCTGGGAAGTAGTGTGGTGCAGCGGTTAGGGCACAAGGGTTAACTTGTCCAAAGCCACATAGTAAGGAAGTCTCAGAACCAAGATTGGAGCTGATGTGAACGTTGACCTATTCTTTGTTCTCACATATGGCAACAGGTCCTACGCAGAGATAGTTCTAGGAGATAATTCTAGGGTCTAAGAATTTGTATTTACGTAGAGTTTGCATTTGCATTTACAAGCTCTTGTCCATAGAACTTGTGTCCCTAACTACTGTGTCACACTGCTTCCCAGCACAGCCTTGATTTTTTTTTTTTTTTTTGAGATGGAATTTCACTCTGTTGCCCAGGCTGGATGGAGTACAGTGGCGCCGTCTTGGCTCACTGCAACCTCTGTCTCCCGGGTTCAATAGATTCTCCCGCCTCAGCCTCCCAAGTAGCTGGGATTATAGGCATGCACCACCATGCCCAGCTAAATTTTTGTATTTTTAGTAGAGACAGGGTTTGTTTCACCATGTTGGTCAGGCTGGTCTCGAACTCCTGACCTCAAGTCATCTGCCTGCCTCGGCTCACAAAGTGCTGGGATTACAGGCATGAGCCATTATGCCAGGCCTCTGAGCCTAGATCTTAATGCTGAAATATCGCCCACGCTGGACGCACCAGCCCACACCCGCCTGCACTTCGGCTATCGTCTCACTAGTCCCTGTCTCTGAGTCCTGCCTTTCTGAACTTCAGTTTCCTCATCAGTATTCTCTGGAGGATAGACTACCTCCTGCACAGAATTGTTGTGAGAATTAAATGAAAGAAGGCTATTGCAGTCCCCAGGATATTGTGAGTTCTCAATCAAAGGAAATTATGTGTTAGTAATTTGCACCAAGTTGTCTTGGTTGAATATGTTTAGATAAACAAACACTCCCCCCTGTGTTACCATTGCCTGTAGTATTCTGGACAACAACACGCTGCATAGTTTGTACCTAGGAGCGACAGGCTGTAGCGTATAGCTTAGGCTCGAGGAAACCATACCATCTATGGTTGTGTAGATACACTGTCTGATGTTTATGCAACAATGAAATTGCCTAACACACTTCTCATAACCCATCCCCATAATTCAGCGATATATGACTGTATTTGTATCTACTGATTCCCTGGGGCTTGAAAAGCATCTTTGTAAATGAGACTCGACCGTGCCTAGGGCAACGAGGAGCAGAGGGTGGACTAAACCGGGACAAAGGGATGGCCCTCAATGTGGCCGTGTGTGTTTCCGTCGGAGAGTTGCATAATTTCCATCATCACCATCCCAGCAGTTCCTGGGATTCATCTTTTGATACCTGGGCAGGTGGGGAAGTCCTCCACCTGATGTCTCCTTCCCACCGCCATGGGGAGTTCTCAGTGCTTCACTTTGGGGGATGGTGCCTGTCTGGTGAGCATGGGGACAGACGGGACTGACTGGCAGTACTCCAAACTTCTCACTCGCCGAAAGGCCCACGTCTCACCCTTTTCAGGAGCATCTGCAGCGATGTTCTCAGAGAAGTTGGAGATCTCCCAAATGCCCACCCATTCTGGTATGTCTCTGCACGGAGAACCAGCAGATGGGCAGTGAGACCCCCTCTGCCAAGGACTTGGAACACGGCTCTGCTTTAACAGTTTGGGGACACCCCAACCCCATGAAATTTTCTCACACTTGGGAGAAGAAAGGGACCAGATAGAGAGGGAGAGCTGGGACAGAGCCGTATTTGTGTAGATGGCGAAACTGAGGCCCAGGGATGCCAAGGGAGCAGCTCAGAATTAATATAGCAGATCCGTTTCCAGCCAGGCTTTTATGTCCCTGGTCAGTGTACTTTCTATACTCCTTGAAGCAACTTTTCCCACCTACCTGAGATCTGCCAGCCAAAAGGTGTTGCCAGGTTCACCCCAAGTCCTCGCCTCTCATCTCAGCCAGATGCTCCTAGTTCTGCCTTTAGAGAAGTGCAAGGCTCTCATTGAGCATTCATCCCTCTCTCTCTTCACCTAGCAAAAGGGCACTTATGCCGTCATTGCCCCACGTGCTTTTCATTGTTGTGGCTTCAGTGGTGAATACGGTAGGGTTAATTTGGAAGCCAGGAGGGTCTGGAGACACAGCTTTTCAAATATTTCTTTACTACTTTCTCCAGAACACCTGCATTTCTTTGTCCCTTAAACCAGTCTCCAACCTTTAGTAACTTGCAGTGGCTTGACTCACAGTGTTTTCATTTCCTCCTTCCCATGTGGAATCTTCCCATCAGTTTGAGGCATGATGCGGAGATTCTAGTGATAACTTCTGGGGCCAAGGGATCCCATATGGCTCTGGTTTTTCAAGGAAAATTAGAACTATCTTCAGAGGCCACAGGTCATGGAGAAGGGGGGCAGGAATTTTCCAGAACAAAGCTCTCTGGGTTGAGGGTGAAGGTTGCAATGTGTATTTTCTGTTGTTTGTTTGAGGTGAAGTCTTGCTCTGTCTCCCAGGCTGGAGTGCAATCGCATGATCTTGGCTCACTGCAACCTCCACCTCCTGGATTCAAGGGATTCTCCTGCCTTAGCCTCCTTAGTAGCTGGGATTACAGGTGTGCACCACCATGCCCAGCTGATTTTTTGTATTTTTAGTAGAGGTGGGGTGTCACCATGTTTGTTGGTCAGGCTGGTCTCGAACTCCTGACCTCATGATCTGCTGGCCTCGGCTCCCAAAGTGCTGGGATTACAGGCATGAGCCACTGCTCCTGGCCCGCAATGGTTTATTTCCCCCTTGTCTCCTGCATGTTTTGAAATGTTACTCTTACCCCTGGGTGGCTGTAATAGTGAAAGGGACATTTTTTTGTTTGAGTCAGAGCTCTTTGGGTTAGAAGTGAAAGAAACTTGCATGGAAGTGGTAGAATAACATCGCGACCAATAACTCTGGAGCATGAAATATCAGTTTCAACTCTCATAGGGAGGGACAGATTCGATTCTGGCTTTGTCCCACGTCCAACATTTCAGGGCAGGGAGGAGTCATTGGTTCAACTTAGGTCAAGCTCCCTCGGCCATCACAAGGCAAACAGCTGTGGCTGGAGCAATGAGGTCATGGTATACAGAATGGTTGCTTCTATAGTAACTCTGTAAATGTTGGGGAGGGCTCCCAGAAAAGGTCCCCAGAAAAGAGGGGAGCTGGGTAGGTAAGGGTTCCTTCAGGATGCTAATTTGGGAGTGGGTCTGGAAATACCAGTCTTTCCCCGCAGTGTGCTCAGTGTGGCCTCATTAGCTTCTAGCAGGTTTGATATCCTCTGTAGGCTCAGCTTCTTCTCTTTATTGCCTCATACCCCAAAGGGCTATGGCAACACAAAAGGGGACGTGGCACTGTGGACTTTGTCTTTGTGGTGCTCAAGGTCTGGAAGAGTCAGCCTGATGTCCAGTCCGGGTTTTCCTTTTCCCTGCTGCCTTGTGTTCAAGGAGGCATGGCAGAGCAGAAAGGGCTGGCCTCTGGTGTTATACTGAGCCCATTTCAAGTCCCAAGTCTGCTATTTCTAAATCAGAACCTGGGCAATTCAGGTAACCTCTCTGGGCCTCAGTTTTCTTATCTATGAAATGGGAGCAAGTGCAATTACCTTGCAAAGGTTAGGGATAATCTACGTAGCTGGTTCTGAAACTTGAATGTGTGTTAGAATCACCTGGAGGGCTTACTGCTGGGACCCACCCCCAGGGTTTTTGATTCAATGCATCTGGAACGTGGCCTGATTATTTGCATTTTTAACAAGTTCTGGGTGATGCTGCTGCTGCTGGTCTGGGGACCACACTTTTACAATGTTTTTCAACTGATAGGGTTTGGCTGTGTCTCTACCCTAATCTCACTTTGAATTGTAATCATCCCCACATGTCAAGGGCAGGGCCAGGTGGAGATAATTGAATGATGGCGTGGTTTCCCCCACACTGTTCTCGTGGTAGTGAGTAAGTCTCACAAGATCTGATGGTTTTATAAATGAGAGAGCACAAGCTCTCTTGCCTGCCACCATGTAAGACATGTCTTTGCTCCTCATTCACCTGCCATGATTATGAGGCCTCCCCAGCCCTGTGGAACTGTGAGTCATTTAAACCTCTTTCCTTTATAAATTACCCAGTCTTGGGTATGTCTTTATTGGCAGCGTGAGAATAGCGTAATACATCAACTGAGGGGGATTCTGCAGTGCCTTGCCGTTCTTCCCCACCCCTGCCGGAGCACATTTGGCAGTGTCTGGAGATATTTTTGATTGTCATGATTGGTTGGGGTGGTATTACTGACAGCTGGTGGTAAAGAGGCTAGGGATGCTAAACGTTGTACAATGCACAGGACAGTCCTACAGCAGGGAATTATCCAAACCAAAGTTACCAATCCAGCAGTGCCAAAGGGGACAGACTCTGGTTTACAGCAAGTCTCTGGTCCTAGTTGTACTTCCAAGCTGTGATGCTCTAGCAAAGTCATTGCTCTCTTCTAAGGCTCGTAATGGCACAGAATTAGCTCCAAGAAACTTTGCAGCTCTAACATGCAACAACTTTAGTCAAAGGACATTTGTTAAGTATTAGCAGTATGCAAGACATGGCGGTGTTTCTAGGCAGGGCACTTCTCATACATGGAATTGTACACTTGGTAAATACTTTGAAAATGTGGTTGGGTTTTATATTGTAACGTGTAATAATTGCTTTTACAACCTTGTGTAAATAGTACTATTTTTTTCTCCTTGTCCTTAGTGGAATTTAGAAAAATAAAGTCATAACACCATAGCTTTTTATTTTTGTTAATATGTCATAAATGAATTCACTAATGAGGGTGTCTGGGGCATGAGCTTGCTAATTGGTGATAGTAACTATGGACATATGTGCAAAACGCCATAATCAAAATTTTCACACTTGGTTAATGGAAGCCAACATTTTGTTTGAGAATTTTAATAAAATATTTATTGCAATTGGTCCTGATCTACAATATATAGTTAATTACAATAGTTCTCACAGTGACTTCTACATTTTCTACGTGACCAAGGTAGAAAATGTAGAAGCTCCTGCAGGAATGGACCAGGCAAGAGCCTTCCTTGGCTGAATATTTGGCTGTTGTCCTTGGTTTCTAAGCTGCTGTTGGCATGGGGGACAAGATAAAAAGCAGGGAGATTAGTTAGTAAAGAGATGGGGGTGGCTTGGACCACAGTGGTGACAGTTGTGAAGACAAAAGGAATTTGAGAAATATTGGGAAGAACAATCAATGGAACATGGGGATTGATGACATATGAGAAGTTTTTTTGAATGTCCACTTGGCTGAGTGAGGGGTCATTGGAGTGCCAATTAGGCCTATGCACGTGAGGTGGGGATGGCGGGCAGAGGAGGTTGGTGGGGTATTGCAAATCAAGACTTCAATCTGGCATGTTAGATCTGGGATATCTGGAAGGCCCCCAGTGGACTTGTTGAGAAGAGCTGGATATTCCATCTGAGTGAGGCCAGAGGTAGCGATTTGGGAGTTGTTGGTGTATAGATTTGAATGTGTGAGATTGCTAAGGCAAGAATGGAATGAGAAGAGATGAGGGCTCTGGACCAGGATCTGAGCCTGAGTTTCGTAGGTAGGGTGCCCTTCAAAGATCCTGAGAAAAGGATTTGTGTGTAAGTAGTTTATCTGGGAGGTGATCCCAGAAGGAACCGGTAAGAAAGTGGAGAAATGAGACAGGGAAGATGTGGCAGTTTATACACAGCCATGAAATCTTTGGACCTTCTTACGTCAAGAGATGGATTCTCTTACCCCACTTCTAAAATCTGGGCTGGCCTTACTACTTGTTTTGCCCAGCAGTATGTGGCAGTGGTGAAGTTGTGCTATTTCCAGAGCCATCTTTACCCTCTTGGCATGCTCACACTCCCATGTATGAAAGCCTGGGCTAGACTATTAGAGAATGAATCCACGTGGAAAGAAAATCCCAGCCAACAGCTAGCACCCAGGCCACAGGCATATATATGAGTGAGGTCATCTGAGACTCTCCAGCTCTAGCTGAGCTACAAGCTGACTGCAACCCCATGAGTCATCCTGGGCAGGACCAGCAGAAGAGCTGCCTGGCTGAGCCCAACCCAAACTGCAGAATCATGAACAAATAAATGATTGCTCTTTTAAGTTTTGGGGTGTTTTGTTATACAACAAGAGATAACATTGCAAGATGATGTGAGGTTGTATACTTGGGTCCAAAATATCAACAGCTTAGATAAAAGATGGGAGATGATATAGCTTAATATTATTCAGGGAAAATGAATCAGGAGCTTTAGTTTACTTTGAGTTTAATCAGTGTCAGTAGTTTAACATGGATATCCAAAAAGCTAATGCAACAGACCTCAGGAGGCATTCATGAAGGTATCACTACAGGAAAAAAAAAAGCCACAACAGTAGGCAAAGCGAAGACCATTGGATGATCCATTATCAAAATCTGAGAGGACTTTGCAGCAATTTGAGAGGATGAAGTGAGATTAGACAAAAATAGTTCTTATCGCCGGGCGCGGTGGCTCAAGCCTGTAATCCCAGCACTTTGGGAGGCCGAGGCGGGTGGATCACGAGGTCAAGAGATCGAGACCATCCTAGCCGACATGGTGAAACCCCGTCTCTACTAAAAATACAAAAAATTAGCTGGGCATGGTGGCGTGTGCCTGTAATCTCAGCTACTAAGGAGGCTGAGGCAGGAGAATTGCCTGAACCCAGGAGGTGGAGGTTGCGGTGAGCCGAGATCACACCATTGCACTCCAGCCTGGGTAACAAGAGCGAAACTCTGTCTCAAAAAAAAAACAGAGTTTTGTTTAAATTCAAAAAAACAGGTTTTTTTTTTTTTTTTTTG
>NW_016107456.1:3772599-3786868 GCF_001604975.1 Cebus imitator
AAGAGCGAAACTCCGTCTCAAAAAAAAAAAAAAAAAAAAAAATAGTTCTTAGCACGCTGAAGAAAAAGGCACAAAGATGGTGTTAGTTGTTACTGGCAAGCAAAGGGACAGAGGGCACAAGAGTCTGATTTACATACAAACCTCCTAAGTTATTAAGGAAAGATGTTCTCGTGGTGAACATCTGAGACCCACCAGGAACATTTGTGTTGCTGTGGTGATGTAGTTGGTCTACCAGAGGGTGGGTGGGTGGACTCTTCATGGCAGTCATCTACTGAAGGGGCTCATGGGGCATAGGCCTTGTAATGCTTTGTGTTTTTCTGATGTGCTTTTTCCAGATGTCACTGCTTTGGGCAGTGGATCTTGAATTGAGCATGCATCAGAGTCACCTGAAAGGCTTGTAGAAACACAGATGGCTGGGCCCCACCTCTAGAGTTTCTGATTCAGTGGGTCTCAGGTAGAGCCCAAGAACTTCTATTTCAAAGTTCTCAGGTGGTTGGGTGCGGTGGCTCATGCCTGTAATCCCAGCACTTTGGGAGGCCGAGGCGGGCAGATCATGAGGTCAAAAGATCAAGACCATCCTGGCCAACATGGTGTAACCCCGTCTCTACTAAAAATACAAAAATTAGCTGGGTGTGGTGGTGTGTGCCTATAGTCCCAGCTACTCGGGAGGCTGAGGCAGGAGAATTGCTTCAACCCTGAAGGCGGAGGTTGCAGTGAGTGGAGATCATACCACTGCCCTCCAGCCAGACAAGGGATTGAGACTTGGTCTCAAAAAAAAAAAAGTTCATGGGTGATGGTGATGCTGCTGGTCCAGGGACTACATTTTGAGAACCATCTCCCTAGGGCAATGAAGCCCAAAGCTACTCTACAGGTATACCAAAAGAAATGGAAATTTATCTTTTCAGCTCATACTCATAACTTTCTTTTATTATTATTATTATTTGAGACAGAGTCTCATTCTGTCATCCAGGCTGGAGTGCGGTGGCACAACCTCGGCTCACTGCAACCTCTGCTTCCCGGGTTCAAGCGATTCTCCTGTCAGCCTCCCAAGTACCTAGGACAGCAGGCGCCTGCTACCATGCCTGGCTTTTAAAATTTTTTTTTTTTTTTGAGACGGAGTTTCGCTCTTGTTACCCAGGCTGGAGTGCAATGGCGCGATCTCGGCTCACCGCAACCTCCGCCTCCTGGGTTCAGGCAATTCTCCTGCCTCAGCCTCCCGAGTAGCTGTGATTACAGGCACGCGCCACCATGCCCAGCTAATTTTTTGTATTTTTAGTAGAGACGGGGTTTCACCATGTTGACCAGGATGGTCTCGATCTCTTGACCTCGTGATCCACCTGCCTCGGCCTCCCAAAGTGCTGGGATTACAGGCTTGAGCCACCGCACCCGGCGGCTTTTTAAATTTTTAGTGGAGCCGGGGTTGCACCATATCAGTCAGGCTGGTCCCAGACGCCTGACCTTGTGATCTGCCTGACTCAGCCTCCCAAAATGCTGAGAATATAGGCACGAGCCACCATGCTCGGCCTATTATTTTTTTTATTAAAGTTAAGGTCTCACTATATTGCCCAGTCAGGTCTCGAATTCCTGAGCTCAGGCGACCCTCCAGCCTCTGCCAACTTTCTTCTAATGCTGTTCTCCCCACTGTGGAACAAATGAATGTGTGTGTGTGTGTGTGTGTGTGTGTAGGAGAGATAGAGGACAGAGAAAGGAGAGAAGTGGGAGGAGAGAGAGGAGAGGTCTTCTGGGTTTCTTTCTATTTCTGACTCTTATGGTGAAGAGACCCCTGACAACGTCTTCTAATTGTCAGGCTTTTCCCACCTTACCAGTCTTCTTGATGTTGACATAATGCTTGAACATTTTGCTTCCTTCTGATGTCTAGGAGTCACTCATCAAAACTCTCTGACGCAGGACATGTGCATTTTGAGTCTTTCCTTTACCTAAACCCTGGCTGCACACCAGAATCCCCTGGGATTTAAAAATCTGTGCCATATTTGTGTATATCATGGAATACTACTCAGCCATAAAAAGGAACGAATTAATGGCATTTGCAGCAACCTGGGTGGGATTGGAGACGATTATTCTAAATGAAGTAACTCAGGAATGAAAAACCAAACATTGTATATTCTCAATCATAAGTGGGAGCTAAGCTATGAGGATGCAAAAGTGTAAGAATGATACATTGGACTTGGGGGACTTGCAGGGAGAGGTGGGATGGGGGTGAGGAATGAAAGACTACACACTGGGTTCAGTGTCTACTGCTCGGGTGGTGGGTGCACCAGAATCTCACAAATTACCGCTGAAGAACTTGCTCATGTAATCAAATACCACTGTTCGCCAAAAACCTATGGAAATAAAAAAGAAAATCTCAATGTTGACCCTAACTCAAATGAATTAAATCAGGATCTCTAGGGGAAAGGAAGGCCCTGACCAGTTAAAAATCAGGCGAATATAATGTAAAACCAAGGTAGACATTGACCTACCCTTGTTCTCAGCAGTGGTAACAGGCCCTATGCAGAGGTAATTCTGGTCGAATGGTCCCTAACCTTGGCTACACAGTAAATCACCTGGGAGCTTTAAAAACTTTAAATGCCCAAGCAGCACCCCAGACCCATTAACTGAGACTCTCCAGGGGTGGGATCCAGGCAGCAGTATTTTAAACAATTTTCCATATGATTCCAATGTGTGGGCAGGATGGAAAACAGCTGGCCTAGAGGTAGGTTTACGTAGGAGCTGTCGTTGTTCCAGCCCTTGGCAAGGCGATGTGTTGTGAACTGCTTAGCGTGGAGTACAAGGTCAGCAAGCCCTGGTACCAGCTTCATGGGCTCTCACCTTTGCGCTCAGAGACACCAGCACTGCCAAGCAGTGGCTCCCTACTCAGGTATTCTGATTTTCAGCTTTGCAGAGCCCTTCTTCTAAGCTTTTGGGTTTTTATTTATTTAATTTAAAGACAGGATATTGCTCTGTGGCCCAGGCTAGAGTGCAGTGGTGCCATCATGGCCCACGGTAGCCTTGACCTCCCGGGCTCAACTGATCCTGCCACCTCAGCCTTCAGAGTAGCCGGGACTACAGGCGTGCGCCACCATGCCTGGCTAATTTTGTGTTTTTTTGTAGGGACGGGTTTTTGCCATATTGCCCAGGCTGGTCCTGAATTCCTGGGCTCAAGCAACCTGCCGGCCTCGACCTCCTAATGTATTGGGATTACAGGCGTGAGCCACTGTACCTGACCCTGTTTTAATAACACCAGCTTCTTCCCTTTGTTCCCCAGCCCTGTGGGTAATGGTTACTCTCTGCAGTTGCTGCCTCTATTACACATTAATTTCTCTTTTTGTCTTTTTAGTACCTAGTTAACAATTTTGTACCTGGTCACTACTTATCTACATTAAATTATTTCTATTAAAATGAGTGGTGTGATTTTTGACTGCTGACCAGATCTTGACAGATAGACTGACCACACATAGAAAAGAGAGAAATGTGGAATTGATGTGGGAATAATTTGTGTTCTTGGAGGGTAAGAAATAGAACAAATGCAACAGAAAGAATATTCAAAGAGGAAACATGAGTAGAAGAAACATCCCCGAAGTGAAGGTAGATACAAATGTTCAGCTCAAAGAGATACTAAGCAAATTTATAAGCAGAGAAAAAAACCAGCAGCGAGGCATACATTCTGATGAAACCATTACATTTCAAGGAAAAAGAGAGTCTAATGAAAATTCAGGCAGAACAAGCAGGTCGTCTTCCAAGAAAATAAAAATCAGATGGCCTCAGTTTTTAACTCTGACATTAGATTCCAGGAGAAAATGCAGCAAGGAAGACAATGGAAGGAAAAAGAATAAGATCCAGAATTTCATCAAAGTTGATATTTACATATGACTCAACTATGCAGGGATTTAGGAAGTATATAACCCATATATCCTTCTTTGGAGGGGAACAGTGTGGGGGAGGAAATACTTGAAAATATGTTTCAGTCAACTAAGAGATGACTCAAAACAAAGAACTCAAGAAAATTATTTAGCATTTCTGGAAAAGGAAGTGGTTGTATGGGGGTGTGCATTGAAACAATTTACATATAAAATTAAATTTAAATAACCATGGAAAAATTATAAAACAGAATGTGAAGAATGTAGCTATTATAGTTCTTAAAGCAAAATATATATAGCATAATAACCACCAAATTTAAAGGACTGAGACAAAAATTCCCAGAGCATATCATTGAAAACCAGAAGATGAAGGTGAAGACAGAATGAGGAAGTAGAATGGAACTGATTTTCTTATCTTCCATAAGAGGAGTCAACAGCCACTTTTTCTTTTTCTTTTTTTTTTTTTTTTTTTTGACAGGGTCTACCTCTGTTACCTGGGCTAGAGTGCAGTGGCGCAATTTCAGCCCACTCTAGCCTCTACCCCTCGGGTTCAAATGATTCTTGTGCCTCAGCCACCCGAGTAGCTGGGGTTACAGGAGTGAGCCATGGTGCCTAGACTTTTTTTTATTGTTTTTTGCTTTTTCTGGAGAAAAGGTCTTCCTATGTTGCCCAGACTGGTCTCATACTCCTGAGCTCAAGTGATCCTCTCATCTCAGTCCCCCAAAAGTGCCAAGATTACAAGGATGAGCCATTGTGTCTGGCTGACAGCTACTTTTTCATTTTTGAAGTTGAAAACTTTGGACATGTAAATTAAAGCTTGTTATTTAAAGACGTAAAAACAATCACCAGTAGAACAAAATACATTCTGTTTACCAGATGAACAGAAGGTAGGAAAAATTAGGAAATAAGTTAATGGACGCATATAAAACATAAAACAAGAAAATGGAATTAAGACCAAAGATATCTGTTATGGAAGCACATGTAAATTAAAAAAAAAAGGACATGTCCACAGAAAGAAAATGACTCCCAGTTTGGGTAAATCCATTCCAAATTCAACAATATGCCAACTTCAAAGCACAAACCTGAAATGATATAATTAAGGCAGAATAATTCCAGATATGCAAGCCAAATACAAACAGAAAGGAGGCAGGAGTCACAACATTACCATCAGTGGAAGGAGAATTCAAGGTAAACATTATTCAGAGAGATGCAGTAGCTCACGCCTATAATCCCAGTACTTTGGGAGGCTGAGGCAGGTGGATCACTTGAGGTCAGGAGCTTAAGACCAGCCTGGCTGACATGGTGAAACCCTGTCTCTACTAAAAATACAAAAAATGGCTGGGTGAGGTGGTACGTGCCAGTAATCCCAGCTACTTGGGAGACTGAGGCGGGAGAATCATTTGAGCCCAGGAAGTGGAGGTTGCAGTGAGCCGAGATGGTGCCATTGCATTACAGCCTGGGCAGCAAGAGTGAAACTCCATCTCAAAAGAAAAAAAAAGAGGATCATTTAACAAACTAATGGAGGTTTAACCCACAACCAAGACATAGTAGTTATGAATGTAATGTAGCATACATGTATGTATAGTTAAAAGGTAGAAATACAATGAGCAATGGGCAGAAAGTGATTAGTGAGGAAGTTGAAGGCATTCTTGATAGATAAAATTGATAGAAATGTAAATTATGCCATGGAGAGAATGTAAATAATGGATAACTTGAATGATGCACATGTAGACAGAAGCCCCGCCTTCCCAGGTTCTGGAAGGGGAGCTCAAGGACCTTGCTCCCAGGTCTCTAATTGCCCCTTGTAAACTGGAGTCAAAGGAGCGAATGGACAGACAGTTTGGAATCCCTCATACCTGGACTTTCGTCTTAGCACCACAACTAATGGCACGAAATCTTGGTCAAGACGCTAGACCTCTTTGAACCTCAGTCTCTACATTCATAACATCTGTACTAATCCCTTCCTTTTAGAGTTCTGGTAAAAATTAAATGAGGCCCTCTCTAAGGGACAGGCAGTGCTTGACCACAGCAGGCAAACGATACAGTTTTCTTGCAGGATGATGAGCAGCTGGCATAGTATGAACTTGATTATGTAATTATCACAGAGCTACACAATCATATGTCTATAGCAGGGTTTCTTGGCCTCAGCACTACTGGCATGTGAGCTGAATAATTCTTCATGGTGGGGAGAGGGGACTGTCCTTTGTGGTGTAGGATGCTTAGCAGCATCCTCAGCCTCTACCTAGTAAATGGCAGGAGCAGCCCCTCCTAGTGTTCAACAATCAAATATGTTTCCATACATTGCCAAATGTCCCTGGCGGGGGGCCAAAACTGTCCTCAGCTGAGAACCATTGGAACACAGCAAGATTTGGAAGAATGCTCTCCAAAAGTGAATGATTTTGGGTGGGGAGGAGCAAGTCTCTGGGTGGTGAAATTTGTGGACATTTTCCTTCATTAACCTGTCCTGCATTTTTGAATGTAGAATCTACAAAGTGCATATATTAAGACGGTGAATGAAACACAAATGTTCGATGCTCTATTTTATTCTTAGTTATTTTGTGGAACCAGAGGCCAAGCTGTTTCCTTTCTGTTCTCTGGCCCCTGGACCATGAGGAGATACTTATTCAAACCCCTTCTGTGGGTGACCACAGTTGGTGCCCAATAAGAATTCAATAAATAAGCATTTTCTGTTGCCTCTTCAGCTCTTTACTCCAGGACAGAACAGGGTGATTAGAGCAAAGTCTTCTTCCCCAGGGCAAATAGAATGGGGTGGTCTTTATGCAAAGACATTAACAACTTCATGATGCTATTTGAAAAGAGCAGACGTAAAATTTGTTGACAGAAATCTACCAAAGAAGCACGCGGTAGGCACGGATCCACCTGAGCTGCTATGCTTGTGGCAGAAACCTCAGAGACCCCAAAAGCGTAGCATCATCATGTTTACATCACTGCTCTGAAATGAACAAGAAATGTGCCTTTGAGACTGATTTCTCCATTATTCTGTTGCGTTCAGATTTTTAAAAGAGATCAAAATTCTATTTTTCCTAAAGAAAGGGAGCTCAGATTCACAGATTTCATTACCAACTTAAAACAAATTGAGCAAAAAATTAGGGGGAATGTTTTTTCATACCCAGCAAGGCCTCCATATAAAACCAACAAACATCTGTGCACTTAAGTACCTTCTGTTAAGGTCTAAGGAAGTCAGTTTCTGGAAGATGTGCAGATCATTGACTCTGCCTCCCTTTCAAAAACTGAAAAATGAATAAATCATCTTTCAGTTTTAAAAAAGTATAAAAAAGGATACATCTGCCAAGAAAGTTGGATGGGGCATTCAGATCTTACAATAAACAGATGCAGGATGCAGCATTAGGCTGGCAGTGGGCCAGACACTGGGGCAGTGTTTGGATTTTCTGTTCTGAGTTTTTATTAATTTAAAAATCTCATCTAGTGCTTTTTTCCTAACTGTATAAAAATACTTGTTCCCTCTAGTGTGCTGCTGTTAAATATAGTAGCCACTAGGCATGTGAGGCTATTTAAATAAAGTAAAATAAAAATTTCAGGTCCTTGGTTCTATTAGCTAACATTTCAAGTGTCTATAGCCATGGGTGGCTTGTGGCTACTTAAGGAAAAATTGGATGGTGCTGCTCTAGACCAGGGCACCCCAACCTTTTTGGCACCAGGGACCAGTTTTGTGGAAGACGATGTTTCCATGGATGGGGGAATGGGAAGGAGAGGGTCAGGATGAAACTGTTCCACCTCAGATCATTAGGCATGAGTTAGATTCTCTTAAGGAGCTTGCAACCTAGATCCCTCGCATGCACAGTTCACAATAGGGTTCACCCTCCTATGAGAATCTAATGTCGTCACTGATCTCACAGGAGGTGGAGCTCAGATGGTAATGCTTTCTCACCCACAGCTCACCTCCTGCTGTACAGTCCAGTTCCTGAAAGGCCATGGACTGGTACCAGTTTGTGGTCCAGGGGTGGGAGACCCCTGCTCTACACGATTTGGAAAATAAAGACAAGTATAGAAGAGAAATGACATGGGCCAGGCGCGGTGGCTCACGCCTGTAATTCCAGCACTTTGGGAGGCCAACGCAGGCAGATCATGAGGTCAGGAGATCAAGACCATCCTGGCTAACACAGTGAAACCCCATTTCTACTAAAAATACAAAATTAGCTGGGTGTGGTGGCGCACACCTGTAATCCCAACTACTTGTGAGGCTGAGGCAGGAGAATCGCTTGAACCCGGGAGGCGGAGGTTGCAGTGAGCCGAGATCATGCCACTGTACTTCAGCCTGGGTGACAGAGGAAGACTCTGTCTCAAAAAAAAAAAAAATAAATAAATAAATTAAAGAGTGCGAGAAATGGCAAAGTGATCTCATCCCTGCCCCTTTACCCCTTAGAACTGCTGTTGTTGACATGTTCTGGATTTCCTTCCGGTCTTTTTAGCACTTTCCATATAAAATCTAAAAACTTGCTTTGATTGTGATATATATTAAGTATGATATGCACCTTCTTTGTGTGTAGCACTTTCAGCTAATATTTTATCAAGAAAATTTTCCCATCTTAAAATATATTCTTTGAAAACATGATTTATACATTTTTCTGTTTGGAAAGACACTCTTTTGTGAAAATGAGAGATTTATGATTAACTCAGAGATTTAACCTGCGTTAAGAGATTACTGCTCCCTGCTGAACAAAAGCTTGCAGAAGCTAAATGGGCAAAGGGGAAGGTCGTCAAACCCATCCTGGCCTATCTTAGTGCATTTAAAAAACTTTCAACTTTCAGGCCAAGCACAGTGGCTCACGCCTGTAATTCCAGCACTTTGAGAATCCGAGGTGGGAGGATCATTTGAGGTCAGGAGTTCGAGACCAGCCTGGCCAATATGGCAAAACCTCATCTCTACAAAAAATACAAAAATTAGCTGGGTGTGGTGGCAGATGCCTATAATCCCAGCTACTCGGGTGGCTGAGGCAGGAGAAACGCTTGAATCCTGGAGGCAGAGATTGCAGTGAGGTGAGATTAAGCCACTGCACTCCAGCCTGGGTGACAGAGTGAGACTCCATCTCAAAAAAAGAAAAAAGAAATTCAACTTTTATTTTAAATACAGGGGTACATGTGCAGGTTTGTTACATGGGAATATTGCATGATGCTGAGGTTCAGGGTACAGATCCAGGTAGTGCGCATATTATCTGATAGGTGCCAAGTGCCCCACCCCCACCGTCCCCCTCTAGTAGTCCCCCGTGTCTGTGGTTTCCATATTTATGTCCATGTGTGCTCAGTGCTTTTCCACTTAGAAGTGAGAACATGTGGTATTTGGTTTTCTGTTTTTGTGTTCATTTGCTTAGGATTATGGCCTCCAACTGCATCCATGTTGCTGCAAAGGACATGACTTCATTCATTTTTATGATTGTGTAGTATTCCATGGTATATATGTACCACATTTTCTTTATCTAGTCTGTCATTGATGGGCACCTAGGTTGATTCCAGGTCTTTGCTATTGTGAATAATACAGCAATGAACATAGGAGTACACACAGGATGTGTCTTTTCGGTAGAATGATTTGTTTTCCTTTGGGTGTATGCCAGTAATCGGATTGCTGGATGAATGGTAGCTCTGTTTTAAGTTTGGAAAGGTAATACATGCTTATTGTAGAAAATTGAAGTAAAAAAGAAAATAAACTTCCTCTGAAATTTCACTTTTATCAGATACAAAAATCTTTCACCATTTGGTGGGCAGGCTTTTAGATATTTCTTTGGGTATAAATACATGGACGAGCATACAAATAGTTTTATTAGGGATAGTTACATGTCAGTGGCTCTAGAGATACATGTACATTGTCCCTTCCATTAGCTGCAGGTTATTCTGTGACATGCATATTATGTTTCACTCTTGATGTTGCTTCATCTGATTAATACCTCTCCTCTTCTACAAAGTTTTCTTTCCTCCAAAATTTTTTCTTTTATTCCTTCATTTTGTCCTTCCTTCTTTTTTCCCTTCCCTTCTTTCTCTCTTTCCTCCCTCTCTCCATAAATGTCTTCTGTGCCAGGCCTTTCACTAGTGTAGGGAATAAACAGTGAAGAAAGCAGTAAGGTTCCTGCTCTCATGGAGTTTATAGCCCAGTGGAGGAGGCTGAAAAGACAATGGGCAAAAGGAAGTGGTAATTGAACAGTAACAAGTTACAATTCAATTACAGATTGGGGGTGGTGCTATGAAGGTGTCAGACTGGCTGAGGGAGGAGTGGAGTGGGTGAAAGCTTGGCCATGAAGCCCAGTCTGCGAGATGCAGGTTCACTCATCTGCTTCCTGGCAACCTGGGGCATGGAGAAGGCAGAGGGCTGTAACAGGAGAGGGTTGGAGCCGAGTGAAGTGACCGTTGCTGGGGCTGGGTGGTCAAAGGCACTGGACCTGGGGTCCAGAGGATGCTGATGTTGCTCCAGACCAGTGACTCTTTCCAAGGGTGGCTGTCCCCTTGCAGGACATTGGACAAGGTCTGGAGACATTTTTGGTGGTCAGGACTGAGGGGTGTGTGTGGTGTTGCTGGCATCATATGGGTAGAGGCCAGGGATGCTGCTAAGCATCCTTCAGGGCACAGAACAGCCCCCACCACAAGGAATGAGCCGCCTCATAATGTCAATGTGGCGAGGTGGAGAATCTCTGCCATAGAAGGTGCCAGGGCTTGCTTAGGGTGGTGAGGGGGACAGAGCCTGGGGTAGAGGGAGGGTCTTCAGGAAGAGGGGTGGGGATGAGGGTGGGAAAGGCCAGCTTGAAGAGACAGTTTCCCTTGAGGCAAGGAAGCCAGGCCCAGGCAGCAGTGAGGAATAAAGAGAATTCTTACTGCAAATTTGGATCTTAAGGTACAGGCTTATAGAGGGTTGAGGTTGGGGGCGCAGAGAGGAGCAGCTCCAGCTGGATGGGGCTGCATAGGAAGTGGGGTTTTGGTAGGGGAGGAGACTTTCAGTTGAGACAGAAGGTACAGATGTTTTGTTTGGGGATGTGGTGAAGCATGGGGGTGAGTTTGTTTATTTAAAAGGTGGATTCCAGGCTGGGTGTGGTGGTTCATGCCTGTAATACCAGCACTTCGGGAGGCTGAGGCAGGCAGATCACCTGAGGTCAGGAGTTCAGCCTGAGCAACATGGTGAAATCCCATCTGTACTAAAAATACAAAAATTAGTGGGACGTGGTGGTGTGTGCCTATAGTCCCAGCTACTTGGGAGGCTGGGGCAGGAGAATCGCTTGAACCCAGGAGGCAGAGGTTGCAATGAGCCAAGATTGCGCCACTGCACTCCAACCTGGGTGACAGAGTGAGACTCCATCTCAAAAATAAATAAATAAATTAATTAATTAAAAAAAATTTAAAATGGCAGGTTCCAAAGAACACGGAGAAGTCTGGGAGGGAAGGGGTGGTGGATAGTAAGTCAGGCTGGGGAAAGCTGGGAGGCAAGGATGGTGTGTGGATTCAGTTCTCTGCCCCTCCTGTTATGTCCTTTATGCTAGGGGTCTGGCTGGGGTACAAAGACAGGTGTGTCTGTCAGTTAACCTTGAGGCTCATCTGGTGGGATGAGGAGGGACAGTGATCAGAGGAGCTGTACTGTGGATAGCCCCTGGCGCCAATGTCAGGCTCTGTCCGGGGAGCCTGTCCCGGGAGGCTCTCTAGGGAGCTATGTTACCGGATAGGGGGATAGCGTTGTCCAGGTTCTTGGTGGCTGAACAAAGAGTTGAACACAGTGCACAAACAAAGTAACAAATGAACAAGGCAATGAAAGACAAAGCAACAGAAAAAAAGAGTAAGGAAAGCACAGATTTATTGAAGACAATTCAGAGTGGGAGTGGGCTGGAGCAAGCTGCTCAAGAGCCTCCTCAATTAGGGTTTTTATTAAGCTATGAAGAAGCCGGCCACACCCCTAGGTGCCCTTCAGAGGCCTCCAATTGGTTACACCCTATGAAAGGATTGGCCTGTGACCAATCAGAGGCTGAAGCGGAGACCGGGCTGGCAGTCAGCCTGTGGAGAGGTTCTGCCTTGGCTGTGGATGGGGACCTGGCCCCACCAGCTGGGCTGGACTGCTGCGTGTTTGAAGGTGGTCAGGTGGGTGCCGGAGAGTTCAGGGCATTGCCCCCTGCCTGGGCCAGCTCTTGTTTGATGCTGAGGGTGGGTCCGAAGGACGAGGGAACTGTGGCCTTACATTGTCCCTGTTTGCATGGTGAACGGTTGAGTGCAAAAGGCCAGGCAGGTGAGCCAGGAAGTTCTGGGTTCAAATGTCGGCTCCGCCACTGACCAGCTGGGTGATCTCGTGCAATTGGTTTGGCCCTTTGGAGTGTTAGTTTCCTCTTTGGCAAGGTTGCTGGGAGGATTAAATAAAGTTAGCCATGTGGCATCACTCTATAAACTGTAAGTGCTATCCCCGTGTCAGATGGGAAGAAAGATCCTTGTAAAGGAGACAGAGGGCAGGGCGTGGGGGCTCACGTCTGTACTCCCAGCACTTTGGGAGGCCGAGGCAGACAGATCACGAGGTCCGGCATTCAAGTCCAGCCTGGCCAACATGGTGAAACCCCATCTCTACTAAATATACAAAAATTAGCTAGGCATGGTGGCACATGCCTGTAGTCCCAGCTACTTGGGAGACTGAGGCAGGAGAATTGCTTGAACCCAGGAAGTGGAGGTTGCAGTGAGCTGAGATCGCGTCACTGCACTGCAGCCTGGCAACAGAGTGAGACCCCGTCTCAAAAAAAAAGAAAGAGAGAGAGAGAGAGACAGGGAGAGAAAGAAGGAAGAAAGAAAGAAAATGAGATAGAAATGCCCCCGTCCACCTCTCCCTCCCACCCCACCCCTCCCCAGTTCTGGAGTAAAGGATACTGACCAGACAGCCTGGGAGGGGATGTGAGAGACGCTCTGGATTTGAAATGTCACCAGAACAGGCTGGGCGCGTGATATTTCTGAGCTTACTGCCTGAGGCTGAGTCACTAAGAGAACCGTTGAGAGGACTCAGGACTTCACACTCCTACTTCCCGCGCTCTGCACAAGGGTGGGGGATGGAAGCCTCGAAGAGGGAGGAGTGCTGTCCAGCCAACATCCAACATTGTCTCCCTACACGTGGGTTCCTCTGTGCCGCCGAAATCCCATGGGCTGTACACCTGGGAGCCCGGCTCTTCACTCACCTGCCCTCGTTTAATCAGCCCCACACTCTTGACAGGTGAGCAGTTGTATGCTCATTTCATAGAGGTGGAAGCTGAGACCCAGTGGGTGAATAACTGGCCTCAGGTCACGTGGGTCATACAAGGTGCGGCTAGGATTTAGACTCAGGCCAGTCTGCCTGATTCCAGAAAAGATTGTCTCTCCCTCCTGTCTCCCTGAGTTTCCTCGGGAACTGGGTGCTGGAGAAGGGTTTAGGAGATTTTTTTTATAGATAGGGACAATGTAAGAGCTGTTTGGTCTCCCAAGCTTCAGGGAACTGGTGACTGTGGCCCAGTGGCCCAGGTGGCCTAAAGGGACAGGTGGCAGCCACATGGTGGTTGAACTAGAGGCAAAGCCTGAACGTGAATGGGGGAGGCTCGTCCCCTTTAATTTTTCTTTAATGGGAGAATGCACTGTTTGCATAAGAAGGAATTTCCCTGCTTTGCTGTCTCAACAAATGTAGGTCTCATTCATCAGAGAGGGCAATCTGTTGAACAGTCTTTATTTTTTTGGTTTCTCAGGCTACAGGTCAGACAAGGCATCGTTCCTGGGAGGCAACGAAGGAGCTGGGCCTATTAATCCAATGATTACACTTTTTTTTTTTTTTTTTTGAGACAGTTTCCCTCTGTCGCCCAGGCTGGAGTGCAGTGGCGTGATCTCGACTCTCTGCAAACTCCGCCTCCCAGGTTCAAGTGATTCTCCTGCCTTAGCCTCCTGAGTAGCTGGGATTACAGGCACCCGCTACCACACCCAGCTAATTTTTATATTTTTAGTAGAAATGGGGTTTTACCATGTTGGCCAGGCTGGTCTCAAACTCCTGACCTCAAGTGACCTGCTGGCCTCAGCCTCCCAAAGTGCTGGGATTACAGGCCCGAGCCACCGCGCCCAGCCCAATGATGACACATTTTTGAGCACGTGCTGTTGCTGTGTGCATGGATCTGAGCTCTGAAGGACACAGGTAAGTCAAGTCCCTAAGCTGAATCAGCTATGGGCCACTCAAGGAAGCAGGGTGTCTTGTGTACTTGAGAGACTCCTGCTCATCCTTCAGTCCTTGGTGCATGTATCACTGCCTACAGGAAGCCTTTCTAGATTCCTCCTGAGCGGAGTTGGTGACTCTGAGCTTGTGCTTGGTCCTGCATTGATAAGCATTGTGTGTGTGCATCATATGCATCTTCCCATATCTGTCTCCCCACCAGCCTGGGAACTACTGTATTCCCCGTCTCGGCAGCTCTAGGATG
>NW_016107456.1:3787123-3825342 GCF_001604975.1 Cebus imitator
GGGGAGTCAGGGATTTGGGGGAGTCAGGGATCTGGGGGAGTCAGGAATTTGAGGGGGTCATGGATTTGGAGGATCGCAGATTTGGAGGGCTTCAAGGCAGAGGTAGGTTCTAACAGGTTCTAAGGAAGACTTCCCTGGATCCCCACTATAATTCTATGTGGTTGGCATTATTATCCTTGTTGTAGAAAATGAGTATGCTGTGTCTCAGGAGGAAAGCTGTACCTAAAAAGCTGACCTCTGAGCAAGCTCCACACCAAGACGGGAGCTCTGAACTGACTCTACTTCTAGTTCTGCGTCTTTATCCATTTAGCACATGCTTGTTGAAAGTCTAACATGATGGTTTTCAAAGCACATCCCTGGAGCCAGCAGCAGCAGTGTCACCTGGGAACTTGTCAGAAATGCAGATCCTCAGGCTCCACCCAGGCCTCCTGAATCAGAAACTTGGGGTGGGACACAGCTCTGACAGATTTTCCAGTGGATTATTTTGCACGATAAGGTGTGTAAGCCACTGGTCTGCTGTTTGCAGAGTACTGGGGAACGAGGGACCAGAGAGGAATCAGAGCTGGGAGAGACAGCCTAGTATTCAAATTAACTTGTGTTCTAATCCCAGCACTTTGGGAAGCTGAGGTGGGGAGATCACCTGAGGTCAGGGGTTTGGGACCAGCCTGGCCACTGTGGCGAAACCCCATTTCTACTAAAAATACAAAAATTAGCTGGGTGTGGTGATGCATCACTGTAGTCTAGCTGCTTGGGAGGCTGAGGCACAATAATTGCTTGAACCTGGGAGGTGGAGGTTGCAGTGAGCTGAGATTATGCAGCTGCACGTCCGCCTGGGCAACAGAGTGAGACTCCATCTCAAAGAAAAAAATAAAAAAGATGGGAGAGAGACAGCCTGGTATTCAAAT
Source organism: Cebus imitator (assembly GCF_001604975.1). Classification (NCBI taxonomy): domain Eukaryota; kingdom Metazoa; phylum Chordata; class Mammalia; order Primates; family Cebidae; genus Cebus; species Cebus imitator. The sequence continues at coordinate 3,788,029 of NW_016107456.1, forward strand.
TAACTTGTATCCTAGGTGGGATGATGTCCAGAAGGGAAAGAACAGAGGGGAAGCTCAGCACTGGAAAGGCTAGAGCCACTAGCGAGGCAGGAAAGGGACATTAACAAGGATAGGGTTTGGTGACACTTCCCTTGGCTACACATCATCGCTCTCAGTAGCTACACTGCCCTTTTAAGGTTACCTCTGTGAGGGCAGAAGAAAAACACCCCTCTGCCCACCTCAGTTTTAGATTTCTCCCTGCAAAGAAGGAAGAATTTACTAAGTGGACAAATTCAAGGTCCTGCTGCGAGGGCATGTTCACTAGTGGATGTGGCTGCTGGGTGTGTAAAGGGTGTGCACCCGGGTTGGATATTCAGGTTCCATTTCTTCCTCCCTACAGTTGGGTGGGTCACTAGGGACGGTTTCCTCCAGGGCAGTCAGTGGGTAGCAAGATGCCAAGATCTAGGTTAGCGTTTAGGGGAGTTGGTGGACCAGGCTTGATTTTTTTTTTTTTTTTTTAAGGATATTTTGCTGAGGTGGTATTTACATACAATAAAGGCACAGATTTTAAGTGTGATGAGTTTTGACATTTGTGCACACCTCTGTGACCAAGTTGTAAATATTTTTACCATCTCCTTTGGGATTGGAGTTAGTGTTTCTGGTACTCCTGATTTGAACACCATCAAATACCACCAACACTCCTGTTTTTATCTGTGGGATAATGACATAGAAAGACCGAGCAGCAGTTGAAGTGGGCAGTGTAAAGACTTAATATTCATACTGTGGGCCTTGGAGTAGAAGCCTCAGGGATAGCTGTTTTTTTGTGTGTTTTTTTTTGTGATGGAGTCTTGCTCTGTTGCCCAGCCTGTGGTGCAGTGGTGCCATCTTGGCTTGTTGCAAGCTCCGCCTCCTGGGTTCAAGCCATTCTCCCACCGCAGCCTCCCCAGTAGCTGGGATTACAGGAACCTGCCATCTCACCTGGCTGATATTTGTATTTTTAGTAGAGATGGGGTTTCCCCACGTTGGCCAAGCTGGTGTCGAACTCCTGACCTCAAGTGATCCGCCTGCCCTGGCCTCCCAAAGTGCTGGGATTACAGGTGTGAGCCACTGTGCCCTGCCCTCTTGATAGAAAACTGATGTCTCAGCACTCCCCACCCCTGACTGCCTCCCCTCTCCCAGACCTTCTGGGTCAGGATTGGCATTCCAGCAGGATCTACATGTGGTTTGCGTGCACATTTAGGTTTTACCTCTCGCACCAATGGGATTATGTCTCTTACCACCCTTGGGATGAGTCCCTCACCTCAAACCAGCCAGCAAGTTGTCATGGAGGATTGGAGCTGGACTCATAGCCCATGACTCTGGAAGGTTCTCCATCCCATCATGCTTAGGTTCTGACGAATTATTGAACCAGATAAGTTCCCTTCTACCTCTCTAAAGTAGATTGGGAGAAGCATCTGGTGCATTAAACCCTCTACCTTTTCATTCAGACCCAAGGTCATTTCTAGTCAGGATGGAGGGAGGGAGATTTTAGCCTGGGTTGGATGCGTTCTTCCACACTCCCTTAAGAATAGAACATTTCCCACACCCACGCCCCTGCTCAGGCGATGAATTATTGAAATCCAAGAAACGCATTTGGTCAGTCATGTAGGCTCTGAGGGCCCCAGAGAGCAGTGCCTCAGAATAACTGCTTTATTTTTCTTTGAGAATTAAAAAAAAAATACAAAAGTAACAAAGTTGCCTCCCTACCTCTGGGATGATAACTGTGAACATTTTGCTATATTTTCTTCAAGTATTTGTTAATCAAAGAGATAAAACATTACAGAAGAAGTTGAAGCACCCCTTGAGGCACACCCTCGAAGTTTAATCTTTATCCCTTTCCAGAGCCAACCACTATCATGACTGTTGCGAATAATGGTGCCTTTTTTGGGGAAACTTTTGTATTTTGTATAAACATATGTAATATATTATGAATAACAAATGCATGGTATTGTTTGTGAAGATGCTTTACCACATGTATACAAATTTGCTCTGGGTCTCTTTGCACCTTGCTTTTTCACATAATGCCGCTTTCACCCTCTGTTCTTATTGATACACTTAACTCTAATCCATTCATTCTATTAGGTTGGTGCAAAAGGAATTGCGGTTTTTGCCATTGAAAGTAATGGCAAAAACTGCAATTCCTTTTGCACCAACCTAACAGCTGTGCAAGGTAGTCTATCATGTGGATAGACCACGTTTTGTTTCTCGTTTCTGTCTTGTTGCATAGTTAGGTTTTTTCTAATTTTTCACCATAACACATAATGCTGCAATCGGCATCCTTGCCCTAGATCTCATGGGGCTCATGGGAGAGAGTTGCTGTAGGGGCTGGAAGCTGCAGTGGAACCATTCCATTGTATATGTGCACTTTCCATTTCACTAGGTATTGCTGAATGTTCTCCAAGTTTGCCCTTGTGATTTACATTCCCACCAGCAGTAGAGGAGAATATTGTTTTCTCCACCTCTTCTCCAACACTGGACATTATCAGAATTTTTAATTGTTGCTAGTTCCATGGGAGAAAAATGGTATATCTCTGTGGTTTTAAGTTAACAGTAGTTCCTTTTACTTGGAAGAGTTCCTGGCGGAGTGGGACAAGGTCTGAGCTGTCAGTAGATGTAGATTCTTGTCCAGCTGTGCTGTCGACTTGGATTGGAGATTGGGCAAGCCCCTTCCCCTCTCTGGTCTCCTATGAGGAGGCTGGCTCAGATGGACTCTAAGGGGCACACCACAAAGTTGGCAGGACTCTTCTGACCTGTGGAATCTGGAGTTTGCAATGGCAAGGTTTGTACAGAAAGTTTCCTCTGCCATGTAGCATCTGTACTAGGATCCTGGGGTTACCTCTTAGGAAATGATTCTTGCATTAGAGAAAAGTTTCTAGCACAGGAATCAGAAGAAGTGGGTTTTAGTCCTGGCTCTAACATTTCCCTATGGTGTGGGTGTGCATGGGTGACCAGGTGTTGATTGTATGGTAGGATTCCAGCACAAGTCTGCTTCAAAGGCAAGGACCCGCACACCTGGGAAGCCCAGGTGGAAGTCATTTTCTTGCCACAGCCCAAGCCCTGGAATAGCTGTAAGACCTGGGCTGTATATGCAGCAGTAACAAAGTGTATTTCCTGAGACTGACTCTTTTTGCTTTGGCTAAATTGGTTTTTGTGACACGGAAGACATAAGACATAGCTTTCTCTGAACTTGGGGCTCACCTGGCTGCTTCAGTATTGACAAAAACTTGGCTCAAGCACCTGGAGATTTCATGGGTAGAAATGTTGGGTTGCCAGATTTAGCAAATGAAAATAATCATATTGAGGCAGATTCAAGATGGTCAAACAGGAACAGCTCTGGAGTTCAGTTCCCAGTGAGAACAACGCAGAGGGTGAGTGATCACTGCATTTCCAAACAAGTTATTACTGCCCACAGACCAGGAGATTCCTGGACTGAAAAGCACCATGAGTTTCCAGCACTGCTGTTTCAGCCGGCACAGCAAGTCTCTGCACAAAAACTCACACAAATCTGGGCAGCTGTTTCAACTGGTGCCTGGAATGCCTGGGAGATAGAGCTGCCCATTCAACTGGAAAAAGGGGGCTGAAACAGGGAGCCAGGTGATCTGGCATGGCGAGTCCCACCCTACAAAGACCAGCAATCTGAAATGCTCTGGATTGAGAGTTTCACAGCAAGCGCAGCTGGACGTGGGACAGTTCAGCTCTGTGGCAGGAAGGGTGTCCACAACACCATTACCGAGGCAGTCCATCACTACCGAGGCAGTCTGCCATTACTGAGGCAATCCACCATTACTGAGGCAGTCTGCCATTACAGAGGCAGTCCGCCATTACTGAGGTGGTTCTAACTATACCCCTATAAACAAAACTGCAAGGAAATTCACACAGCAGCTGGGCAGAGCCCACGGCAGCTCAGCAACACCTCTGCTGGCAGACTGTGACTAGGCTGCCTCCTAGTTGGGCAGGGCATCTCTGAAAAAAGGCAGCAGCACATCAGGAACTTATAAATAAAGCCCCACCTTCCCAGGACAGAGCACCTGGGAAAAAAGGCAATTATGAGTTCTGCTGCAACAGACTTAAACTTATCTGCCCAGCAGCTCTGAACAGAACAATGGAGCTCACAGTTCAGCACTTGAGCTCCTATAAGGGTCAAACTGTCTCCTCAAGCAGCTCTCTGACCCCCGTATGTCCAAAGAGACACCTTATAAAGGAGAGCTCAGGCTGACATCTGGCGGGTATCCATCTGGGATGAAGATAACAGAGGAAGAAACTGGCAGAAACCCTTACTGTTCTGCAGCTGCTGCAGGTGATCCCCAGGCAAGGAGGGTCTGGAGTGGACTTCCAGCAGTCCTATAGCAGAGGGGCCTGACCGTTGGAAGGAAAACCAAAAAACAGAAAGAAATAGCTTCATTATCAACAAAAAGGATGTCCATTCAGAGACCCCATCTGAAAATCACCAACTACAAAGACCACAGGCAGATAAATCCTCAAAGGTGGGAAAAAATCAGTGCAAAAAGGATGAAAACACCCCAAACCAGAACACTTCTCCTCCTCCAAGGGATCACAACTCCTCACCAGCAAGGGAACCAGGCTGGATGGAGAATGAGTCTGATGAATTGACAGAAACAGGCTTCAGAAGGTGGGTATTAACAAACTTCTCTGAGCTAAAAGAACATGTGCTAACCCAATGCAAATAAACTAAGAACCTTGAAAAAAGGTTTGATGAAATGCTAATGAGAATACACGGCTTAGAGAAGAATATAAATAAATGATCTGATGGAGCTGAAAAACACAACATGAGAACTTTGTGAAGCATACACAAGTTTCAATAGCTGAATCAACCAAGCAGAAGAAAGGATATCAGAGATTGAAGATCAACTCAATGAAATAAAATGAGAGGGCAAGATTAGAGAAAACAGAGTGAAAATAAATGAACAAAGCCTCCAAGAAATAAGGGATTATGTGAAAAGACCTAATCTGCGTTTGATAGGTTTACCTGAATGTGACAGAGACAATGAATCCAAGTTGCAAAACACTCTTTCAGGATATTATTTGGGAGAACTTCCCCAACCTAGCAAGGCAGGCCAATATTCAAGTCTAGGAAATATAGAAAACACCACAAAGATATTCCTCAAGAAGAGCAACCCCAAGGCACATCATCGTCAGATTCACCAGGGTTGAAATGAAGGAAAAAATGCGATGGGCAGCCAGAGAGAAAGGTCGGGTTACCCACAAAGGGAAGCCCATCAGACTCACAGCAGATCTCTCAGCAGAAACCCTACAAGCCAGAAGAGAGTGGAGGCCAATATTCAACATCCTTAAAGAAAAGAAGTTTCAAACGAGAATTTCATATCCAGCCAAGCTAAGTTTCATAAGCAAAGGAGAAATAAAATCCTCTACAAACAAGCAATTGCTGAGAGATTTCATCACCACCAGGCCTGCCTTATAAGAGCTCCTGAAAGAAGCACTAAATGTAGAAAGGAACAACCAGTACCAGCCACTCCAAAAGTGAACCAAATGGTAAACAGCATCAATACAATGAAGAAACTGTATCAAGAAATGGGCAAAACAACCAGCTAGCATCAAAATGGCAGGATCAAATTCACACATAACAATATTAATCTTAAATGTAAATGGGCTAAATGCCCCAATCAAAAGACACAGACTGGCAAATTGGATAAAAAATCAAAACCCATTGATGTGCTGTATCCAGGAAACCCATCTCACATGCAAGGATACACATAGGCTCAAAATAAAGGGATGGGGGAAGATTTACCAAGCAAATGAAAAAAAAAAAAAAAAGCAAGAGTTGCAATCCTAGTCTCTGATAAAATAGGCTTTAAACCAGCAAAGATCCAAAGAGACAAAGAAGGGCATTACATAATGGTAAAAGGATCAATGCAACAAGAAGAGCTAATGATCCTAAATATATACCTGTCCAATACAGGAGCAGCCCAATACATAAAGCAAGTTCTTAATGACCTACAAAGAGACTTAGACTCCCACCCAATAATATTGGGAGATTTTAACACTTCACTGACAATATTAGACAGATCAATGAGACAGAAAATTAACAAGGATATCCAGGAGTTGAACTCAGATCTAGACCAAGCAAACCTACTAGACATTTGCAGAACTCTCCACCCCAAATCCACAGAATATACATTATTCTCAGCACCACATCACACCTACTCTAAAACTGACCACATAATTGGAAGTAAATCACTCCTCAGCAAATGCAAAAGAACGGAAATTATAACAAACAGTCTATCAGACCACAGCACAATCAGATTAGAACTCAGGATCAAGAAACTCACTCAAATCTGCACAACTACTTGGAAACTGAACAACTTGCTTCTGAGTGTCGACTGGATAAACAATGGAATGAAGGCAGAAATAAAGATGTTCTTTGAAACCAGCAAGAATGAAGATACGATGTACCAATCTCTGGGACACATTTAAAGCAGTGTCTAGAGGAAAATTTATAGCAATTAATGCCCACATGAGAAACAAGGAAAGATCCAAAATCAATACCCTATCATCAAAATTGAAAGAGCTAGAGGGGCAAGATAAAAAAAACAAAACAAAACAAAACTCAAAAGCTAGCAGAAGACAATAAATAACTAAGATCAGAGCAGAACTGAAGGAGATAGAGACACAAAAAACCCTTCAATAAATCCAGGAGCTGTTTTTTTGAAAAGATCAACAAAATAGACAGAACGGTAGTCAGATTAATAAAAATGAAAAGAGAGAAGAATGAAATAGATGCAATAAAAAACAAAAAAGGGGATATCACCAACAATTCCACAGAAATACAAACCACCATCAGAGATTACTACCAACAACTCTATGCACATAAACCGGTAAACCTGGAAGAAATGGATAAATTCCTGGGCACTTGCACCCTTTCAAGCCTAAACCAGAAAGAAGTTGAAACCCTGAATAGACCAATAACAAGGGCTGAAGTTGAGGCAGCAATTAATAGCCTACCAACCAAAAAAAGCCCATGTCCAGATGGGTTCACAGCTGAATTCTACCAGACATACAAAGAGGAGCTGGTACCACTCCTTCTGAAAATATTCCAAACAATCCAAAAAGAGAGAATCCTTCCCAAATCATTTTATGAGACCAATAGCATCCTGATACCAAAACCCGGCAGAGACTCAACAAAAAAAGAAAACTTTTAGGCCAATATACATGATGAACATAGATGCAAAAATCTTCAATAAAATACTGACAAACTGACTGTAACAGCACATCAAAAAGCTTATCCATTACGATCAGGTAGGCTTCATCCTGGGAATGCAAGGCAAGTTCAATTTACACAAGTCTATAAATGTAATCTGCCACATAAACAGAACCAAAGACAAAAGCCATATGATTATCTCAATAGATGCAGAGATGGCCTTTGACAAAATTCAACAGCGCTTTATGCTAAAAACTCTCAATATACTAGGTATTGACAGAACGTATTTCAAAATAATAGAAGCTATTTATGACAAACCAACAGCCAATATCATACTGAATGGGCAAAACCTGGAAGCATTCCTTTTGAAATCTGGCACTAGACAAGGATGCCCTCTCTCACCACTCCTATTCAATATAGTATTGGAATTTCTAACCAGAGCAATCAGGCAAGAAAAAGAAATAAACGGTATTCAATTAGGAAAAGAGGAAGCCAAATTGTCTCTATTTGGAGATGACATGATTGTATATTAGAAGACCCCATCGTCTCAGCCCAAAATTTCCTTAAACTGATAAGCAACTTCAGCAAAGTCTCAGGATATAAAATCAATGTGCAAAAATCACAAGCATTCATATACACCAATAACAGACTTAAAGAGAGCCAAATCAAGAATGAACTGCCATTCACAATTGCTACAAAGAGAATAAAATACCTAGGAATTTTAGGTAAAAAAGGATGTAAAGGACCTTTTCAAGAAGAACTACAAACCACTGCTCAAGGAAATAAGAGAGGACACAAACAGATGGAAAAATATTCCATGCTCATGGTTAGGAAGAATCAATATAGTGAAAATGGCCATACTGCCCAAAGTAATTTATAGATTCATCACGATCCCCCTCAAGCTACCTATTTCCCTCTTCACAGAACTGGAAAAAACCACCGTAAACTTCATATGGATCCAAAAGAGAGCCCGCATAGCCAAGACAATTCTAAGCAAAAAGAACAAAGTTGGAGGCATCACACTACCTGACTTCAAACTATCCTATAAGTCTACAGAAATCAAAACAGCATGGTACTGGTACCAAAACAGAGATATAGACCAATGGAACAGAACAGAGGCCTCAGAGGCAGCACCACACATCTTACAACCATCTGATCTTTGCCAAACCTGACAAAAACAAGCAGTACAGAAAGGATTCCCTGTTTAATAAACGATGTTGCAAAAACTGGCTAGCCATGTGCAGAAAGGAGAAACTGGATCCCTTCCTGACACCTTACACTAAAATTAACTCCAGATGGATTAAAGACTTAAGCATAAGACCTAACACCATAAAAACCGTAGAAGAAAACCTAGACAAAGCCATTCAGGACATAGGCATAGGCAAGGACTTCATGACTAAAACACCAAAAGCATTGGCAACAAAAGTCAAAATAGACAAATGGGATTGAATTAAACCCCAGAGCTCCTGTACCACAAAAGAAACAATCATTAGAGGGAACCAGCAACCAGCAGAATGAGAAAAAATGTTTGCAATCTACCCATCTGACAAAGGGCTAATATCCAGGATCTACAAAGAACTAAAACAGATTTACAAGAAAAAAGCAAACCCATTCAAAAGTGGGCAAAGGACATGAACAGATACTTTTCAAAAGAAGACATATACGGGGCCAACAAACATATGAAAAATGCTCATCATCACTGGTCATTAGAGAAGTGCAAATCAAAACTACATTGAGATACCATCTCACGCCAGTTAGAATGGTGATCATTTAGAAATCTGGATGCTTACAACAGATACTGGAGAGGATGTGGAGAAATAGGAACACTTTTACACCGTTGGTGGGAGTGTAAATTTGTTCAACTATTGTGGAAGACAGTGTGGTGATTCCTCAAGGACCTAGAAATAGGAATTCCATTTGACCCAGCAATTCCATTACTGGGTATATATCCAAAGGATTATAAATTGTTCTATCGTAAAGATACATGCACATGTATGTTCATTGCGGCACTGTTTACGATAGCAAAGACCTGGAACCAACCCAAATGCCCATCGATGATAGATTGGACAGGGAAAATGTGGCACATAAACACCATGGAATACTATGCAGCCATTAAAAAAATGATGAGTTTCTGTCCTTTGTAGGGACATGGATGAATGTGGAAACCATCATTCTCAGCAAGCTGACACAAGAAGAGAAAATCAAAGACAGCATGTTCTCACTCATAGGTGGGTGTTGAACAATGAGAACACATGGACACAGGGAGGGGAGCATCACACACTGGGGTCTGTTGGGGGGGGAATAGGGAAGGGACAGCGGTGGGTAGGAGCTTGGGGAGGGATAACATCGGGAGAAATGACAGATGTAGGTGACAGGGGGATGGAGGCAGCAAATCACATTGTCATGTGTGTACCTATGCAACAACCCTGCGTGATCTGCACATGTACCCCAGAACCTAAAGTGCAATAAAATATATATATATTTTTTAAAAAAGAAAATAATCATATTTGCATGAGACACACTAAAAAATTATCTATAATTTATGTGAGATTCAAATTCAACTAGGCATCTTGTATTTTATCTGGCAATCCTAGGTAGGAGGTGAGCAGTCACTTACTATGTAACTGAAGACTGGCCAGTCTAACTGGACAAGTGGTGAATATCTTGTTGAAGAAGGTGACCGTAGTTTGGATATTTGTCTTTTCTAAGTTCCATGTTGTAATTTGACACCCAGTGTTGGAGGTGGGGCCTAATAGGAGGTGTTCGGCTCGAATGGGAGGTATTTAGTCATGGGGTCAGACCCCTCATGAAGAGACAAATGCTTTCCCCGAAGGCTGGGGTGAGTGAGTTCTTGCTCTGTTTTGATGAGACCTGGCTGTTGAAAAGAGCCTGACACCTCCTCCCTTGCTCCCTCTCTTGCCATGTGATCTCTGCACACACCAGCTCTCCTTTGCCTTCTATCGTGAGTGGAAGCAGCCTGAGGCCCTCACCAGAAGCCAAGGAGATGTTGGCGCCATGCTTCTTGTAGAGCCTGCAGAACTATGAGCCAAATTAACTTCATTTCTTCATGCATTACCCAGCCCGAGTTATTTCTTTATAGCAACCCTTACAAAAAACAGACTAAGGCAGAGATGTATAAGCAGAGGTTAGATGAACCATGAGCAGAGAAGCTGTGAGTGTGTGATATTGTCTGGTATCCTCTGCTTGTGTCCCTTGGGTCCCACGATGCTGCTAAAAGCAGCTTGCAGACATCTTGGATGGTCAGAAAAGGCATATTTCACCCAAGCCTCTATGCTGCCTCTGCCTCCACTCAAGCCATTCCTGTGGCTGGGAATGTCCTTCAAGGACTGACCTCAGTGTAGCAGTGTGGTACCATGGTGCTCAAAATATAATCCCTGGGCCAGCAACATCAGCATTGCCAGGGAATGTGTTAGAAGTGCAAACTCTCAAGACCTACCTCAGACCCACTGAATTAGAAACTTAGAGGGTGGGGCCAAAAATCTGTGTCTTAAGCCTTCCAGAATATTCTGATGCATGATCAAGTTTGAGAATCACGGGAACAGAGGATTGGATTAGAAAGCTGTCCTGAGATTCTAAAACCATTGCTTTGAGCTCAGTTTCTCTAGGGGTGGAGTGAGGCTGGGAGTTGCAGTTGGGTGAGGGCATGAGAGGGGCCAGGTGGCTGATGCTCTGTGAGGCAGTGCCTAGCACAGAAGCTGGAGGGCAGAGGGAGCTTGGGCAATGTTGTTATAGAATTGCATTTTTTAACAAAAGGATTTTGAAGTATCTCTTTTGCTCAGGCATCAAGGAGAAAACTCAGTTTGTGTCTTCAAAGAGCTCACAGTTAAGTGGGGGTGTCAAAGAGTAAAAACATAGGCTAAAACACAGACAGACAGCTGTGCATGCTGTAAACAAGGGCAGGGACCACATGGGGGCTTCATTTCATTTGGGGAGGATGGGTTGTGATGGGTGGCATGGTGCTTCTGCAAGGCATTCCCAGCCACAGCTGTGGTTTGAATATGGAGACATGGGCAGTGTGGAGGGCTTGGCCAGTAGTCCACCTTTCTCACCGTCAGAGATGTCCACAGCTGTTTCCAGCAGCACAGACTGTCCTGTCCTGGGAGGCATGCAAGCAGAGCCATTCTAGTGCTGGATAGAAGGTTGGCCTGTGTGACCTTCCAGGAGGGGTCCCTTCCAGGGTTGTCAAGCTGCTCCCAGGTCAGCTGTGGGGAGCCTGGGGCCTCTAACTCTTGTTTTCATTGTGTGAGCCCCTCTTTGTACCTCTTCCAGCTAAATAACTCTCCCTCTACACATTACTCATGAGTAGGCAGAGAAGGGTGGCTTTAGGGGCCATGCATTTCTTTCATAAATGAAAGAAAACAAGAGAAAAAAAATAGACACATCTAGCCTCAATTCTATGTGTTCACTGAATACGCTTTTGCAAAGAGCAGCTTTCTGCTCTTTATTTATCTGCCTCAATGCAGAGGGGTCATGGATTTTCCAGACCTCGTATTTAGTGCCTGTGTCCCAGCAGGCACATCTGTGGGCAGCCGTGTGGTCACTTGTCTCTCACATTTCTGTCCTCTGCCAACAACTTGGTATAACCTGCCTCTGGGGAAGTGTTTGGGGGCTGATGGGTTTCCAGGGGCTGGTAAATATCATGGCCATTTCTCTGCAATGGCACAGTTGCCTCAGCATGACTGTGAGCTGAAATGCGTCTCTGGCAGCTGGCTGCCTGGCATTGGGAAGCATAGTCACCCCATTTGGCTGTCTTCACAGTCTCCATTTTGGTAATATAATATTGGTGCTGTTGAATTTGGCTGTGGCATTTTGTCCAGGTTCTCAACAGCCACATAAACAACTACCTTCCTTTTTCTCTCTGACTTTTCTGGTCTGCTGTTGTGACCAAATGCATTGCATCGGCACAGTTACTACTGTTAACTCTAGTCATATTTGTACTGCACTTACAGTATACAAAATGCTTCCACATACATTACAGAAGCTTCTGGAGAGTGCGCCGCTGCACTCCAGCCTGGGTAACAGAGTGAGAACCTGTCTCAAAATATAAAATAAAAATAAACAGTTGATCCAATATCAGCCATAACAGTCCACTAATTGAATGATGACAAAAATCTAATGTGAATTACTTTAATTCTTTAAGTCTATATTACCACTTGGAGTTTTATTGGTGCTGAAAATTTCGAACAGTAAGGTGGAAGTTGAAATGTAAGCTAGAATATTTCTATTGTTTGTTTGAGACAGAGTCTCGCTCTGTTGCCCAGGCTGGAGTGCAGTGGTGTGATATTTTTGTTTGGTGAGTGAGCTGAGGTTGTAGGGGCTGAGGTTACCGTGAGAAACACTGCAGTCTCTGCCTCCCGAATTCAGGTGATTCTCCAGCCTTAGCCTCCCGAGTAGCTGGGATTACAGGCCTGTGACGCCACGCCCAGGTAATTTTTGTATATTTTAGTAGAGATGGGGTTTTGCCATGTTGGTCAGGCTGGTCTCGAACTCCTGGCCTTAGGTGATCCACCTGCCTCGACCTCCCAGAGTGCTGGAGTTACAGGTGTGAGCCACTGTACCTGGCCAGTGAGCTGGAATGTTTTTGTTTGGTGAATGCAAATTTTGGTTGCTCCAGTAAATATTTTCCTGAATCTCAATGATATATGTAACATTGAAATTTATCTTTTAAAATTGCTAATGGTTTTAAGACTAAAGAATGATCAAGAGCGTAATGATTATTGTTGATTATTCCATGATTATTACAGAAGATAATCTTGCTGTGTAGTGTTGGGGAGGGATGTTAAGAATGGTCCTTCCTTGTGTAGATCTGTTCACTGTCTGCTCTGCTGGCTCTGATGGGTCCTGTATACACAGCATCTCCTTGAATACACAGGGTGCCCCAGAGAGGGAGGGCTTATTATTTCTGGTTTATGTTTTTAATTATCTAATTCTGCTAATGATACAAAGCTCTACAACATTGCTTATTTCCACATTCAAATTTACTCCTGTTTTGTTTCTTCCCCATAAAATGTTTGATTACAAGTGTAATCTGGAAGCCTCTCCAGTGCTGTGAGACACGATTGTGCATCCAGTCGACCATGAAATCGTCTGGCTGTAGCCCTCTTCTGTGCCTCTTGTGGGTAATGAAGCCCCTCTAAAGTGCCCCCTGTTATTCAGAGGGCTCCCCAGCTGCCATGATATGTGTGTGGGGCGGGGGCACAGCAATTCCTTCTGCCCCCTCGGCCATTCTTCTGCTTACAAGGGGCTGGCTCTGGGGACAGGGATGTCTTTGTCACCAGTGACCACTAATCCCCCTCCTCATTGGCCTCCTGGGTTGTTCTCCTTCAGTCTCTTGGTTGAAGTTGTAAGGTCTGAGGTTACCATGAGAAAAACCTGCTCTTGGAGCCCACAGACCCAAGTGCCACTTTGGAGATATGGAAGAGCCACCAACTGGGCTCTGCTGATGAGGTCAGCTGACCCCCAGCTGCTGGCACTTCCAGGCATCCACAGAGCTTGGAATTCTAGCCAAATTTCCTCCTTGGCCTTAGAGGGAGAGGAAATCCTTTGATGGCCGAGGCCAAGATCTCCTTATTTCCTGCCCTGGGATTACGGTGGCAGCAGCCATGGCCTTCATGGGAAACCGTCCTTCCCTCTATTGGGGTTTGGTCTGGCCTCAGCTCTGGTAACAGTCATGATGGTGCACGGCATATTCTCCAAACTCTGGCTTGTTCAACCTTAAATCCCGTGTCTGATGTGAAGTGCCAAGCCCGGTCAGTTCTTCAGCCCCACCTGCCTGGTCTCTGCATTCAGTTTCTCCTTTCTAGGCTCCTGCTGCCTCCCTGGGGTGCAGAGCCTTTCTCAGTGAAGATCTTCAGCTCTCCTTCTCAGTCCTGGGGCAAAATTCACCAGTCCTGGCTGGTGGGGTGGGGAAGGTCAGATGGCCATATTCCTCTTGTAGGTGTTTGCATTCTCCAAGGGCAAAGCCTTGTGGAGATGGCAAACCAGGAAGGCGGCTGTGTTTCTGTTGTCCCTCCAGGTCATGTCTGTCCCCCTCTCTAAGGCAAGGAGCCTAGAGGCTTGACAGCTTGAATTGAGGTGGGAAGAGGCCATGGCGAAAGCAAGAGTGTAAAAAAGAAAGAGAAAGCAAAGAGGAAAAAGAAAGTATCGTTGCTATCTCAGAAACACTCTCCTGTACCGTAGGAAAGAAACTCAAGTCCAGAGGGGCTTCTGCTAATAGCTCCAATCCCATTCCTCGCAGCCCACGGGCTAACCTCAGTCTGCCCCACACAGTCTCCTAGAGTTCCAAGTGGGATGAGCCCCATCGGCCTGCAGCAACAGACCCTCTCATTACTGTAGGCCTTGTTAACTTCCGTCGCTCTTTGTCATTTCTCCTTCACTGTGCTTTCTGGGATCACTTCCCAAATAGACTGCCTGCACCCAAGTCCTTGCCTCTCTATCTGCTTTTTGGGGAAGACAAATGAGAACACAGCCCCTTGCTTCAAAGGCCCTTGTAAAATGTATTAGTTTCCTATTGCTGCTGTAACAAATGACCACAGACTCACTGGCTTAAAACATGAAATGTGTAATCCGACAGTTGTGGAGGTCAGAAGTCTGAAATGGGTCTCACTGGGCAAAAATCATGGTGTCTTCAGGGCCACATTCCTCCTGGAGACTCTAGGGGAGAATGCTGTCTCTTGCCTTTTCATCTTGTAGAGGCCATCTGCTTTCCTTGGCTTATAGCCCCTTTCCCCATCTCCAGAGCCAGCAGGACAGTATCTTCAAATACCTCTGATTTGGATCCCCTGACCCTCCCCTCTCCCCCTTTCTCTTATAAGAACCATATGTTACACTGGGCCCAGCTGGGGAATGCAGGCTAATCCAGGATAATCCCCCATCTCAAGATCCTTAACTTAGTGACATCTGCAAAGTCCCCTTTGCCATACAAGGTTGCTCATTCACAGGTTCTGGGGATTAGGACATGGGCTATTATCCTGCCTGCCATATCCTTCGTATCTCACAGGCTGTTAAAAGGATGGAGGTGAGAGGATGTGTGTGTGGGCACATAGTGGGAACATCATAATGTGAGATTTTTTTCTTTCCTTCCTACTTGAGGGTATGATCCTGAGGAAGTGCTTGATTCCTTAGAAAACAGTCAGGTGCACCAGAAGGTGGCCCCAATCCATTTCCAGCCATGCAGTGGCAGGTGCTCTCAGTATTCCCCCACTCCACCACCTCCTTCAGCCTTCTCTTCCCAGAGTTCCTTGTCGTTTCTGTGGGCAGTTCCTGGTCATGTGTCTGTCTGCCTGAGGCCTTTCTCTGGCTGCAGCAGTGGCCTCAGCCTTCAGTGCTGTGGGGCTGAGGACTGCAGGAGCAATTCTTAACCAGGAAGGTTTGGGTATTGATGGGTGTTATCAGTGCCCTGTGGCTGCTGGAACAAATGATCACAAACTGTGTGGCTTCAAAATTTATTTTCTCGCACTTCTCAAGGCCAAAAGTCTGAAATCAAGGTGTTGGTAGGGCCGTGTGATTCCTAGAAGGCTCTAATCCTTCCAAGCCTCTTCCAGCCCCTGGCAGCTCCTGGCATTAGTGGGCTTGTGGTTGCATTACTGCACTCTTTACTGCTACCTTCACATAGCTTTTTACTTTTCTATGTCTCTTTATGTTTTTTTGAGACAGAGTCTCACTCTGTTGCCCAGGCAGGAGTGCAGTGGCATGATCTTGGCTCACTGCAGCTTTCACCTATTGTGTTCGAGAGATTCTTCTGTCTCAGCCACCTGAGTAGCTGGGATTACAGGTGTGCGCCTCCATGCCTGGCAAGCTTTTTGTATTTTTAGCAGAGAAGGGGATTTCACCATGTTGGCCAGGCTGGTCTCGAACTTGTAACCTCAAGTAATCTTCCCCCTTCAGCCTCCCAAAGGCTGGGATGCTGGCATGAGCCACTGTGCCTGGCCCTGTCTATATCTTTGATGAGGACACTTGTCATTGGCTTTCTGGCCCAGCTGGGTAATCCAGGTCGATCTCATCTCAAGGCCTTTTCGTTTACTGACAGAAACTCTTTTTCCAAATAGGGGCACATCCACATCTTTTTGGGGGCCACCATTCAACCCTGTCCGGTGAGTAAACACTTGGCTTTTTTGCCCCTTGGGAACACTTCTCAGGTGTGCCCCACACAGTCCCCCATAGAGTTCCAAGTGGGATTGAGCACCATTGGCCCACAGCAACAGACCCTCTCATTCCTGCGGTCTTTGCCAGCTTTCGTCACTGCCCTGTCACTTCTCCTTCACTGCTTCCTGGGATCACTTTCCAAATAGACTACCTGCATCCAAGTCCTTATGTCTGGATCTGCTCTTGGGGGAGCTCAAACTAAAAAAATACTCCCTTGCTTCTAAGGCCCTTGAAAGCAGCTGAAAGTCACATGTCAGCTGGTTCCCAGATGTAGCTTTGCCTGGGGCCACCTGCATTGTTGCATTCCTGGCCTATCTTCCTCTCACGTACTCTGTGGCTGGTCCTCTGGTCTCCCTGGCCTGTCTCTTTCCTCATCACATTGCTTTCATGATTCTATAGCTTCATCTCTATCTCCCAGAGACCCCAGGCGACATGCAGGCTCAGCAGAGGGGAATTAATTGCAAAGGCACCTGCTGCCTTAGATAGTGGAGAAAGTATCACAGTCAGCATGTGGCTTAATTGAATTAAAGGAAAAAAAGTCCTGCTTCTATCTCCATAGTAACTCATTGCCCTTGACGGGGTGCAGATAGAACTCATCCCAGATGCATGAGTCAAGGACAAGGGGGTTGCTGGGCTGTAGGCCTGGTTTTTAGAAGCTCCTGACCCAGAGGAGGTAGTGGAAGTGTGTGTGGACCACTGCCCAGAGCTCGAAGACCTACATAGGTCATGGGCCAAGGGGTAAAGAAAGTGGGGTCAAGGAGACAAAGGCATGGCTTTGGGATGGACCCAGAAACTTGGGAGGTCAAACTGAGACAATCCTGTGCTCAGGCCTAGCAGGCAGCAAGAACTGGAAAAGAGTGGTCAGAGGTGATAGGGAGGTGCTCTCTCTTCCTTCAGGTGCTCCAATCCCTCTGACCATCTGATTGTTCAAAGCCGGGACAGTGATTGGATCACAGGGACCTGTGGGCAAGGCCACAGTGGGCTGTGCAGTTGCATACACACATGTAGACTTCCCTTCCTGAGGAGGTGCTCTCTGGCCAGCATGCCCTCCCTGCTGGTGCATTGCTACTGGAGCTTTAAGGGAGGTGGAGCCCATAACAAGGGTGAGTTCAAGCTCTGGGCTCCAGCCTTGGGTCTTTTCAGTTCTGCACTGTGTGGACCAGGCATGGGCCCAGCTCATCCCAGCAGAATGTGGTGTTTCCTGCTTGGTGACTCCTCTGTGATGAGGGATCCCTAGGGAATCCTTTAGAGAGCCAGGAATCAGGCATTGTGGGGTGTCCAAATGTAATGGCATCAAGATTTTGCTTCTATCCCTAACATAAGGGTGACCCTGATGCTCCTTCCCTATCAAAAGCATGGGAGGAGCTGGGGGAGGTGTAGGGATTGGTCCAGAGTGGGTGAGGAGAATGGGTGTGTTAGGGACAGAAGGGGCTCCAGGGCTAGTGAGGTTGCAGGAGACAGTCAAGCACCAGGCATGTCTTTTACTTGGGAAATAAACTCGCAAAGGACTGATCTTGTGTACCCTGGTTACTTAAGGTCCCTGTGTCACAGAATGAGGAAAAATAACTGGATTTTTCGATTTTTTGGCTAGAAACTGGGAGATTTACATCTCAAAGGAGGCAGTTTTGCTAAAAGAAACAAACAAAGAAAAAACTATGTAGACTGTAAATCTTTTAAAGTAAATGCTTTAAAGAAAATGGCACCTGTAATCTTCGGGAGGCGGAGGCAGGTGGATCACTTGAGGTCAGGAGTTCGAGATCAGCCTGGCTAACATGACAAAACCCAAGCTCTAATAAAAAATACAAAATTTAGCGGGCTGTGGTGGTACACACCTGTAATCCCAGCTATTGGGGAGGCTGAGGCGGGAGAATCACTTGAACCTGGGAGCCAGAGGTTGCAGTGAGCTGTGATTGTGCCACTGCACTCCAGCCTAGGCAACAGAGCGAGACTGTGTCTCAAAAACAAACAAAAATGTTCTAAGAAAATGGACGCCAGGGTCTCAAAGTCAGAAAGAAATCTGTTTAAACTATAGTGAAACTGAGGGGAAGTTAAAGTCATCTTGGTCAATGACCTACCTTCCCATGCTACATTCCTCCCCTGCAGGACCTGGCAAAGATTCAGCAAATAACAGGTGTGTGTTTAATGTAAATTTATCTTAAACATTTGTGCCTTTGTTTGGTTAATATTCATTTTCCTCTCTAGACTATGAGCTCCATGAGGCCAGGGATTATGCTGTCTTGTTCATTAGTGTAAACACAGCAGTGTTTGCTGCCTTCTAACAGGTACTCAACAAATGCTTATGGAAAGAATGAATAAATAAATGGATAAATGAAGAGACAGAAGCATCAAAGATGACTTCTGGCTTCTCAACATGGTTGGAAGGAGGTAATTAATGGGCCAGTGATGGCTGATGTGTGGGGTTGAAGGTAGAATGAACAGTCACTTGATCCTGGGCTTTAGTGGGGCATGGAGGCTCCCAGCTGAGTTCTCAAGGAGTGAGGGGCTCTCAGGTTTTGGTTTTGTGATAGAGATGATTAAGGGAGGCTGCTGGAGCCTGGCAAGATGGCTCATGCAGATTACACACCTCTTACCTGTCCTCTGTTTGATTTCTAACAAGCCATAACAATCCTGGGGGAAATGACAACATATGCTCTTTTGAGTTTGTTTAGAAGATGGAGCTGAAAGAGGTGAGGACCGCCTTCTGGGCTACCCCACAGGCAGATGGATGCTGGTGCATGTAATTACTTTCCGGGTCAAAGCAGCACAATCAGCTCTTTTGTCAGCAGCATTCATTGAATAGTTTCATCGAGCGCCTGAGGGTGATTTGTTCCAGCACTGGAGTAATTGTCCAATCCACCATAGGCCCCTCGGGGGAAGGTGGTTTGAAGGAAGCATCTTGAATGTTTGTGATTAAGATTGGACAGCTTCCTTAATTAACTCAACAAACATTCACTGAGCACCTACTGTGTGTTGGGCCCTGTGCCAGGCCTTGTAGAAGGTGGAGGAGGGTTCTGGCTCTAAAGAACCTATGGATTGTTTAAGAGCATAAACAGAACCACTCTTAATCTCATGTTCTTTGCAGGTACCTCAGCAAGGACCTGAGGGAGGAAAGGCTTGCTCCTGAAGGTGGAGGCTATGGATGGAGCAGGGCCAGGGAAGATGATGTGTAGGAGTGAGGGTAGGGATGGGGAGTTGGCACTGATGGACATTCAAAAGACATTTCTCAGGCTGGGTGCGGTGGCTCACACCTGTAATTCCAGCAGTTTGGGAGACCAAGATGGGTGGTTCGCTTGAGCTCACAAGCTCAAGACCAGCCTGGGCAACATTGTGAAATCTGTCTCTAGCAAAAATACAAAAAAATTAGCTGGGCATGGTGACACATGTCTGTATTCTCAGCTACTTGGGAGGCTGAGGCGAGAGGATCACTTGAGCCTGGGAAGTGGGGGTTGCAGCAAGCTGAGATCGTATCATTGCACTCCAACCTGGGTGTCACAGTGAGACTCTGTCTCCAAAAAAAAGAAAAAAAAAAAAGAAAAGGAAAAAGAAAAATTCTCCATGGAAAAGTAAAAAATTGACCCACATAATTGTTTGAAAAGAGGACCTCTTGGGATTAGATTCAGCAAGGGAAATGGTAAGAAAAGGAGTTATGGAGAAGAGGGTTCATCATATCATATAGGGGCTTATAGGCTCAAGCAAGGAGATAAAGGTTTTATCCTAAGCACGATAGAAAGCTCCTGGAAGACTTTAAGTTGGGAGTAACAGGATCAAAGCAGTGCCCAGTGCAAAGTAAGCTTTCATTAGGTGCTGCTGTTGCTATTAGTATTTGCAGTTAAAAGGAACAATTCCTTTGGACTGTGGCATGGAGAAAAGATCCATGGTGGATCTGGACAACAGGGAGGAGGCTACTGCAATGGAAGCCAGAGATGGTTTGCCTCTGTAATTAGAGGAATGGAGAAAGTGACTGATTGCAGGAGAGATTAGGGAGGTCAAATTGGCAGGACTTCATAAATGGCTGGAAATGATGGGGAACAGGGGAGGGAAAAGGAAAAGCGAGGGTGATATCCGGGTTTCTGGCTTGGAAGAATGAGTGGGTGGTGGGTTTGTCTCTGGGGTTGGAGCAGGTGTGTGTGGGGCCGATAGGGAGATTACTTTTTCATATTGAATTAAAGAGCTAATGGGGCGTCCAGTGTGCTGTTGGGTATATGAGGCTGGAGCTCTGAACCCAGCACATACTTAATTCGTGTTCTCCCAAATGCTAAGACAAGAATCCAAGTGAAAGATATTTATTTGGGAAATAGAGGTTGTAGGGGAGAAATGGTTTTCCCCCTGTACCCTTCTGGCTGGGGCCCTGCAAATTAGAGTGACAAAAGACAGATTAACAAGAGAAAACCCAAGTTTATGAACACATGCAGTGTACCTACACATGAGAGAACTTACTGATGAGAAACTCAAAGGGACAGTTAGAGCTTGGGGTTATATACCATCTTAACAAAGAACAATAATTTGATAGAGAAGTGACAAGACAAAAGAAAATGACTTTGACTTCTAGGGGCAACACATTGTGGTAAGGTAAATATATGGGAAAACTAGTGGTAGATAAGGGCTGGTTAGTAAGGTTTCTTTGTGTAGATTGCTTCATCTTCTCATTTCTCGTGATAAGGTTGTTATCCATTTCCTGGTATGTGAGTTGAGGAAACACCTTTACAAGAGAAATTTAAGTTCTGCTTTCAGGCAGATAGGGAAGGGCATAGAGCTTGTCCTGTGTCTCCTTATTCTCAATTGACTTCAGCTCAAAATAATCCTTGTGCCAGAGTGGCATATTTTGGGATGGCATACTCTGAACCCCTTCAAGGTCACAAAGGTTGGGAAGTGAAGCAGGGAAGACAAGATGCCAGCAAAATGTGTCATTGAGCCATCAGTCATAATGGTTTAATTCTGTGAGGAAACTTGAGGAAACGGTGCAAGGCATGTGCCTCAGACTGATCCCACACAAGAGGTGAGGGAGCTGGAGTATAAATACCCCAGCTCCCTTAGTCATTGGTTGAAGGTGGCTCCTGAAAGTGTTCTTTACCTGGCACATCTGACCTATCACGCACTGGCAGGGCAGTTTCCCATGGTTCCTGGAACATGAGCTCTCAGGCATAGAGATACAGATGCTGACAGGTGGAATTTCCTGGAGCACAATAAAACTTCTAAGGGGTATGGGCCAGAGGTTGTCAGTGTTGGCGCCAAGGTTTAATAATGCAAGTTATATAATATGTAAATTTCTATTCCAAGCTATCTAGAAATTGGTTCTTTACTTAATTTTATGTAAGATTGGCAGAGTTAATTGCAACCTTCAAATAAAACTTAGTTGAAATTGGAGCAAATTATGTTCACAGCGCAGGGGGTAGGATGCAACTGTAACCAACCTGTGAGTGACATTTCTACATTTCACCTACTTCAGATTCATTTGTTTGTTGGAGGCAAACATTTATTGAGCATCTAGTGTGTTCCAGGCTTCATGCTAGGTACTTTACACATATGATCCTATTTAATCTTTGTAATAACAAACCCTGTGAGATAGGTTTGCTTAGACCCATTTTATAGATGTAGAGGATCTTAGTGATTTGCTCTTATTGAAACAGTTTGTAATGAGCAGAGCCAAGTTTCAACCCATTTTCATTTCTCTACCTTTTCCTGCCTCTTGGCAGGTAGAAATTACAAGAGCAGTCTGTGCCCAAGCACTTGGCATACATTTGCATTCAATATTTATTGAAGTTCCCTGGCCTATCCAGTACTTACTGTCAGGGCTTAATAAGTTCTAAATAATAATGATTTTTCCCTGGATGAATATAGATGCTTCTGTCAGCTGAGGCTGATTTCCACCTAATTTGCAGGGAATTTGTGCTGCACAGTGATGAGCTAAATATTTATGCAAGGAGGATGTATGTACAAATCACATTTCCATAAGAAACACAAGGCAAACGAGAGTTTCCACAAAAAAGTTTATTGATAGGAAAAGATGCTTTAGAGAATTAAACATTAGCCAGGATTAACCAGCATTATCCAAGAGTTAGCCATATTTAGGCAATTTAGCTTTTATGCCAGAGAAGTGTCTTTATGAAGAGTTGCCAAAGATTATTGGAGGAGGAGTTGTTTTTGCTCCTTGAAGTTTAGGGAAAAAGCTTGGGAAGATGGAATTGCTCTTTCTCTGAATGACCAAGCCATCTTGCTGAATGACAATGGGCAAGTTGCTGCCTCTCTCTGAGCCTCAGTTTCTCAAGTTGTTATTTACTGCATAGAACTGGATATTTTTAAAGGCTCTCTTCTCTCCATCTTGTAATTCTGTGTGTCTGAACTCATTGTGTCCCTTGGTCTTTTGATCTACATTGAGGAGCAGGTTCTTAGACTGTCAGCTGTCCTACTGAGGAGTGGAGCCAACATTTAGGCTTCCTACTTTGTGCCAGGGACCTGCCAGGCACTTTATGTAAATCAAATCATTACTTCTTACGGCAGCTCTATAGCATAGGTTTTATTTCCAGTTTACAGTTATCTGCATACACTTACTTTGAGATCTCCATGGCCAGGTGCAGTGGCTCACACCTGTAATTCCATGACTTTGGGAGGCTGAGGCGGGCAGATCATGAGGTCAGGAGTTGGAGACCAGCCTGGCCAACATGGTGAAACCCCATCTTTACTAAAAATACAAAAATTAGCCGGGTGTGGTGGCAGGCGTCTGTAAACCCAGCTACTCAGGAGGCTGAGGCAGGAGAATCGCTTGAAACTGGAAGATGGAGATTGCAGTGAGCCCAGATCGTGCCACTGCACTCCAGCCTGGATGAGAGTGAAACTCTGTCTAAAAAAAAAGAATCTCCGTGGAGGAGGGCTGTTGTGTGGATTCCATGAGAAACCCTCCAGCTGTTTGGCCTGGATTTGAGGACGTCATTCTAAGCTTCTCTCCAAGGGCGTTCTCACATGGCTATGCTTATTGCCTTTCTGGTACGGAAAGAAGTTCTGGGTATGGTCTTGGCTTTTTCCCTACCTGGCTCCCTTGAGTCTCTTAGTCTGATCCTCTCCACCCCTGGCCCTGCCTGACTTCTGCCTATGCATATGATGCATGGCTGGAGATGTGGGCCTAAGTTCTAGCTATACCCAGCTGCTGCTTGAAATTCAGCTTTGCCACCACCAAGACCCACACCAGACTTTTAGTCTCACTGAGATTGTGACATGGCTTTGAAGAGCTATAGAAAGCTGTAAAAAATTTGGAAGTGTGAGGCTGGGTATAGTGGGTCACACCTGTAATCCCAGCAGTTTGGGATGCCAAGACAGGAGGATCACTTGAGGCCAGGAGTTTGAGGCCAGCTTGGGTGACAGAGAGACCCTGGTCTCTACAAAAAATTTAAAAAATTAGCCAGGCGAGGTAGTGCATGCCTGTAGTTCCAGTTAGGAGGCTTGGGGGGAGGGTCACTTGAGCCCAGGAGTTTGAGGCTGCAGTGAGCTATGATTTTGATACTGCACTCCATCCTGGGTGATAGAACAAGAGCCTGCCTCTAATAAATAAATGACAGATAAATTTAGAGGTGTGGTTTCACAGGAGACTCCAGAAACACAAAAAAATTCAACTCCCCTCCCCCATCTTTCTCTCAAAAAACAGCTTTATTGAGATATAATTCACATAAAATGAAATTCACCTTGAAAGAGAATACAATTCAGTGGTTTCTAGAATAGTCACAGAGTTGCACAACCATCACTGCTGTCTAATTTTAGAACATTTTCATCATCCCCCAAAGAAATCCCATACCCATTAGTGGTCACTCCTCATATGCCCCTGCCAACCACTAATTTACTTTCTAACTGTGAATCTGCCTATTCTGAACTTTTATAGAAATGAAGCCGTATAACATGTGGCCTTTTGTGACTGGCTTCTTTCACCTAGCGTAATGTTTTCAAGATGTGTCCATTTTGTAACATGTGTTAGTGTTTCATTCGTTTTATTAGTTTATTCGTTCATTTTGTTCATTTATTCATGGATGAATAACAGTCCATTGTGTGGATATGCCAAGTTTTATTTATTCATCAGCTGAGTTGATGTGAATGGACGTTTGGGGTGTGCCCACTTTTTGACTATTTGGAATACTGCTCTTGTGAACATTTGTGTATATGTTTCTGTGTGGCCGTATATTTTCAGTTCTTTTAGGTACAGACCTAGGAGTGGAATGGCTGGGTCATGTGGTAACCCTATATTTAACCCTTGGAGGAACTACCAGACTGTTTTCCAAAGTGGCTGCACCATTTCCCAGTCCCACCTCCAAAAACCTTATGGTTTATGTTGGCCAAAATGGGTTTGCAGATGCTGACAATTAATTGAAGCTTCAAGCCCAATGTGGTCCAAAGTCTCAGAGGAACACTCAGTTTGAATTACGGGATTGGATTTAACATTGCCCAAAAAGGCCTTCTAAAGTCTACGGTGCTGCACCCTAAATATCCTATAATTCAATTCAAAATACAGTACAGCCTTGGATTTGGGTTCTCGAGTAAGCTGTGGTTAGCACAGGAAAAGCAGTTTAGAATAGTGCTTATCTTGCTTTGAGTTCCCCTAGAAGGAGATCCTGAAATAAGGATTTGAGCACAAGTAATTTCCTTGGCATGTCATCCGAAGAAACAGTGGTCAAGGAGGAGGGGAAGTGAGACAAAGAAGGTAAAGAAGCCGACACAGGGCGTGTTATCAAGCAGGTTACCACTGTGGGCGCCGTAGAACATGTCTCGGAGGGATCCCAATTTAGAGACAAGGAAGCTGGGGCATCTATCCACCAACTCCTGGTCTATCTATGGATGGAGGGCTGCTGCTGGGGGTGTCCACTCCCTGGCACCTTTGATTTTTCCTGCACACTAGCCTATCCTGCACCCGTAGCCACAGGTGGAGAGTTGAAATGTTTGCCTTAAGTAGCCTTCTGTGTGTGGAGGTACTTAGTGCTGAGGGACTACAGGCAGGGAACTAGCAGCATCAGTCAGGGGCCAGTCCACGGTGGTGCTTAAGTGTGACCCACCAGTGGCCATCTCCACCAGCATTCAAAAGGTCTGATCAAGGCCGGGCGTGGTGGCTCACACCTGTAGTCCTAGCCCTTTGTGAGGCCGAGGCGGGTGGATTACCTAAGGTCTGGAGTTCGAGACCAGTCTGGCTAAACATGATGAAACCCCATCTCTGCAAAAAATTACTTGGGTGTGGTGGTGTGCACCTATAATCCCAGCTACTTGGAGGCTGAGGCAGGAGAATGGCTTGAATCCAGGAGACAGAGGTTGTGGTGAGCCGAGATCATACCATTGCACTCCAGCCTGGGCAAGAGTGAAACTCCATCTCAAAAAAAAAAAAAAAAAAAAAAAAGGTCTGATCAAAATATCATGTAAGGCCAAGCAGTGGCTCATGCCTGTTATCCTAGCACTTTGGGAGGCTGAGGCAGGATTTTTTGAGGCCGGGAATTTGAGACCAGCCTGGGCAACACAAGGACACCACTGTCTCTACAAAAATAAAAATATTAGCTGGTCATGATGCATACCAGTGGTTCCAGCTACTTGGGAGGCTGAAGTGGGAGGATACCTTGAGATCAGGAGGTCAAGGCTGGAGTAAGCCATGATGGGCCCCACTGCACTCCAGCCTGGGTGACAGAGTGAGACCGTCTCTAAAAAAATATCATGTTAAGGCTGTCTCTGTTGACTTAAAGGAATCAAAAGTAGGACAAATACAATCTTTTTCTAAACCCCTCCCTAAGGTAGAAAGCACAAAGCTTCTGGAACATGGGGAATAGCTGATATCTATATATATGTATAGATATATTTTTAAAATTGAAGTTAGAGGCGGTTCTTTAAGAAGAAAAAGAATGGGGCAATTGAAAGGCACTTGCTGAAGTAATCAGAGTTGAGAGGCAGGAATAGAAATAGAAATTAGAATCTGCCTTGAGACAATTTCGAGGGACAAACAAGGGCCAGGAATTGTGCCAGTTCCCCGCAGATCGGAACCGCCAGCTCCGCACAGCCCTGAGCGCACGTCTATCTTTAGGCCGTGGAAGAAAGGCTGGTAGAGCAGCAGCTTCCAAACCCCACTGGAGACCAGAGCCAGCGGGGGCATGCGAGGAAAATAGCAGTCTGGGGGTCTCACCCCAGAATCCCCTAGGGTGGGGCCTGAGAAGCTGCATTTTAACAAGCACCCTGAGTCAAGTGACTATGAATCAGATATGGGGACCTTTTGGAGGAGACAGTAATACTGCAGATAAACATCTGGACGTTTAGCTGAAAAAGAAGGAAGATAGGTCCCTTACTTACTGGGTTCCCTTCTTTGCCTTCCTGGCTGTCCTACTTAGGTGTTGCTGGCGTACGCTTTATGGCCAGTCCAGGCTCTTTTGTCCCTCCCCAGGCTAAGATATCCAGTAGGAATGACTGCTGGGCCTGAGATTTCATCTTTGGAAAGGATGGGAATCTCCGACTTGCATGGTCCTCTCTGGAAGGCGTCATCTCGAACAAACAAGCAAGCAAGCAAACCCTCACAGACGGTCTAGGCAGGTAACAGGGGACAAGCAGAGTTGCTGTAACTTGAGTCTTTCTAAACCCATGAAAGGACATTCAGTCTTCCTCTCACTCCCACTGGACTTTTTTTTTTTTTTTTCCCTTTTTGGGTGGAGTCTCGCTCTGTCCCCCAGGCTGGAGTGCAGTGGCATGATCTCGGCTCAATGCAACCTCCCCTTCCTGGGTTCAAGTGATTCTCCTGCCTCAGCCTCCTGAGTAGCTGGGACTACAGACATGCATCATCACACTTGGCTAATTTTTGTATTTTTAGTAGAGACGGGGTTTCACCATGTTGGCCAGGCTTGTCTTGAACTCCTGACCTGAGGTGATCCACGTGCCTTGACATCCCAAAGTACTGGGATTACTGGCATAAGCCACCATGCCCCTGATGGACTTTTCTTAGTGTTATGTATCGTGGGTGAGACTGGCTGGGGCTGGCATCACATTTGGTAAAATAATTTACCAAGACAATCATAGATAAAGAAAGGCAGATTTATTTGAGAAAGGCAGATTTTAAAGGCTGCTGCCAGAGGGGCTATGTGCAGATAAGGTCATGCTGCTGGGGCTACGTGTGGAATGAGGATTTGGGACCCGGAGGCTGTGCCAGTGGGTTGTCTGTGATGAGCCGTCTCTCAGAACAATTGCTCCCCCTGCAACCTGCGGCCCTTCCTTCCTCATTGTTGCTTACTTATCTTATTAGGACCCCACTTTATGGATTAAATTGTGTCTTCCCCAGATTCATATGTTGAAGTCCTAATTCCCTGTCCCTAATAATGTGAACTTATTTGGACATAAGGTCCTTTTTGTTCAAATGAGGTCTTCAGGGTGGGCTCCAATCCAAGATGATGGGTGTTTTTTTTGTTTGTTTGTTTTTTGAGACGGAGTCTCGCTCTCTAGCCAGGCTGGAGTGCGGTGGCACAATCTCAGCTCACTGCAACCTCCGCCTCCTGGGTTCAAGCGATTCTCCTGCCTCAGCCTCCTGGGTAGCTGGGACTACAGACTTGCACCACCATGCCGAGCTAATTTTTTGTATTTTTAGTAGAGACGGGTTTCACCATGTTGGCCAGGATGGTCTCGATCTCTTGCCCTCGTGATCCACCCACCTTGGCCTCCCAAAGTGCTGGGATTACAGGCATGAGCCACCACGCCCAGCCTGATGACAGGTGTTCTTATAAACAGGGGAAATTTGGAGACAGACACAGCCAGGGAGGAGGCCAAGGGAACAGGAAAATGTCCGCCTTGAAGCCAGCGAAGGAGGCCTGGAACAGTTCCTTCCCTGCTGGCCCTCAGAAGGAACCAATCCTGCCTAAACCTTGGTTTTGGACTTCTAGCTTCCAGAACTGTTCAGTGGTGAATTTCTAAGTTTAAGTCACCCAGTCCATGGTCCTTTGTTGCAGCAACACCAGCAAAGTAAAGACAGCGAGCTTCCTCTCCAGTGTGGCCGACTTCTCAAATTTCTCTCCATCCGTTCTTTTCTGTCTTCCCAGCGTTTACCGTATTCTAAACCTCCACCACCTCGCCCGCTCCTGCCCTAGCTCTGCCTTTGCCTTTCTGCTTTGACTCTGTCCCTCCTGCCGTTTTTCTGTCCAGCCACCAGCACCGTGTTTTATAAACACACACCTCATCGTGGCCCTCCCCTGCTTACAACACGTGTGTGGCTCCCTCCTGTTCTGGGGATAAAGACGCGAATCCTCAGTGACCAGGCCCTGTGTGGCTGAGCCTTGCCCGTCCTTCGGCCTTCTTCCTAACTGCTCTCATGCCGTTCTTTCAGTTCCAAAGGAGCCTCTCTTGCCTTTCCAGAATCTCTGCCAGGAGCCCGTCCCTGTCCCCTCTGTGTTAGGTGGTTCTTGGGTTGCTATAAATAAATACCTGAGGCTGGGTAATTTATAAAGAAAAGAGGTTTAGTTGGCTCACGGTTTTGCAGGCTATAGACGGTGCTGGTATCTGCTCAGCTTCTGAGGGCAGGCCTCAGAAGGGAGGTCTCAGAGAGCGTTTACTCATGGCAGAAGGTGAGGCGGCAGCAGGCACGTTACCGGGTGAAGGTGGGAGCAGGAGAGAGAGTGTGTGTGTGTGTGTGTGACAGCGGGGGGCGGGTACCAAACCCTTTTAAATGACCAGATCTCAGATCTCATGACAATTCACCATCCAGAGGACAGCACCAAGCCCCGTGACCCAAACACCTCCCACCAGGCCCCACCTCCAACACTGGGGTTTACATTTCAACATTCAACTTGGATGGGACATCCAAATCCTATCAGCCACCTCTTCTCCTAGGTGGCCCCCCCGTCCGGGAAGCCTCAGTTTATGCAGTTCCTGGGGGGTGATCAGGCTGGATTTTTTTCTGTCCTAAGCTCACGCCCTTGTGCTCCTCTGTTCTGTTTGTTTAGTTATGCATCCCAAGACCTGGAACAGCAGCTGGCCCAGAGTAGGTGCTCAGTAAATATTTGTTGCATAAACAAATGACTAATATGTTCTGACAAAAAGTAAATAATAAAATAACACCCACAAAGCTCCCAAAAAACAAATGAAATAAGAAGAGCATTGGGGCCGGGTGCAGTGGCTCACGCCTGTAATCCCAGCACTTTGGGAGGCTGAGGTGGGAGGATCACCTGAGGTCAGCGGTTCAAGACCAGCCTGACCAACATGGAGAAACCCCACCTTTACTAAAAATACAAAAAATTAGCTGGGCATAGTGGCACATGCCTGTAATCCCAGCTACTCAGGAGGCTGAGGCAGGAGAATCACTTGAACCTGGGAGGTGGAGGTTGTGGTGGACTGAGATCGCGCCACTGCACTCCAGAGTGGTGACAGAGCAAGACGCAAAAAAAAAAAAAAAAAAAGAAAGAAAGAAAATTAGAACATATTCTCTCCTGCAGGCAGGTCCTCCCACAGGCAGGCCCTGTTATTCAGAAACCCCAGGGCTCTCCCTTCTGAGGGCCTTGCAGGAGGAATCTCTCTTCTGAACCTCTCTATGGCCCAGCTTCCTGCATTTCGGGGCACTTCAGCACGTTGTCAGGCTGTTTGGGTTTGGATTGCAAAGCAGTCAAATATGTTTTCAAAGGAGAGGAGGGAGAAAAAAAATTCCACCCCACCCCACCAGAGCCTTCTTGGGAAACATCCACAGGCATGGCTCGGTCTCCAGATTGGAGCTGGAGCTGAGAAGCAGCCGGATGACGGATGCTGGCGAGAAACTGCCGGTTCTCCGGGCCCCGCCCGCTGCAGTTCCTCCAGCAAAGATTCTTTGGCATCGTGGACTATCTGTCTGCTTCTCTGGCCATCCGCAGCGTCTTCTCGCTCCCTCTCCCCTGGTAACAAGACTTGATTCAGGTATCTTTGAATTAGGGACTCCTAAAGCACAACATCAATAAGACAAAATAGGAAGGAGAGTGTAAATGAGAAAATCAAAGATTTACTATATTAAATGTTTGCTGTGGTATAGCAGAAATGTGATGGGATAATTTCTTGAGATTACTTTGTGCTCTGTTGATGCTGCTATGCTAGAATCAGAAAGACCGAGCACAATCGGTTTTGGTTCTTGGTTTTTTTTTTTTTCTGCCTACCCTCTGCCCAAGGATGTCTCCTCTTGCCTCCAGTGGGTGCAGAGAGCTGCACTCTAGGTCTTAAGTGAGCCTGCAGTGAAGGAACAAATGGCCTTTTTGTCCTTGTTCCCAGGTTCCATTAGCTCTTTGCTATAGGCTCACAGTCATCTCCCTTCTCTGTGCCTCAGTTTCTTCATCTGTAAAATGGGCACAGTAATACTCTCATGGGGCTATTGTGAGGATTAGGTAAGTTAATGTAGGTAAAGCGTCCGGGCGCGGTGGCTCACGCCTGTAATCCCAGCACTTTGGGAGGCCGAGGCTGGTGGATCACGAGGTCAGAGATCAAGACCATCCTGGCGAACATGGTGAAACCCCGTCTCTACTAAGAAATACAAAAATTAGCTTGGTGTGGTGGTGTGCGCCTGTTTTCCCAGCTACTTGGGAGGCTGAGGCAGGAGAATTGCTTCAACCCAGGAGGTGGAGGTTGCAGTGGGCCGAGATCATGCCACTGTACTCCAGCCTGGTGCCTG
The DNA here is from genome assembly GCF_001604975.1 of Cebus imitator. NCBI lineage: Eukaryota > Metazoa > Chordata > Mammalia > Primates > Cebidae > Cebus > Cebus imitator. The sequence continues at coordinate 3,818,997 of NW_016107456.1, forward strand.
GCGACAAAGCAAGATGCTGTCTCAAAAAAAAAAAAAAAAAAAAAAAAATATATATATATATATATATATATATATAACTCTCAAAAGAGTATCTGGCACATAGTAAGTGTTCAATAAATGTTGGCAATTATTATCTTTCTTCCTTTCCTTCCTTCCCTCCCTCCCCTCCCTTCCTTCTTTCCTTCCTTCTCTTTTTCTCTCTTTCTTTCTTCCTCTTTCTTTCTCGAGATGGGGGTCTACTTTATGTTGCACAGGCTACTCTCAAATGGCTAGGCTCCATCCAGGGATCTCCGGCCTCCCAAAGTGCTGGGATTATAGATGTGAGCTACTGTGCCCGGCGAGGCGGAGAAATATTAAGGATATGTATCAGTTATCCAGAGAAACAGAGTCACTAAATATATTGTGTATGTGTGTGCATATAGAATCAGTAAATATACTCTGTGTGTGTGTGTGTGTGTGTGTGTGTGTGTCTGTGTGTGTGTGTGTGTGTATGAATAAATTTATTTCAAGGAATTGACACACATGATTGTGGGGCCTGGCAAGTCTGAAATCTGTAGGACAAGCTGGAAGACTGGAAACTCTTGGGCAGAAGCTGATGTTGCAGTCTTGAGGCAGAGTTTCTTTTTCTCTAGGAAACTTCAATTTTGCTCTTAAGATCTTTCAATTGATTGGTTGAAATCCACTCACCGTATGTAGGATAATCTCCTTTCTTTAAAGCCAACTGACTGTAGATGTTAACCACCTGCACAAAATATCTCCCCAGCAACCCTTAGATTAGTGTGTGATTGACTAAGTGGGTACTATAGCCTCACCATGTTGACATAGAAAGCTGGCTCTCAGGATTCTGATCTGGTTAACTTGTCCCTGTGCAAATAGCCTGCACTGCCTGCTGGGCCTGATACCCCTGGCGAAGCTTCCTTCCTCTTCTCTCACCCCTGCTTCTCCTCTTCCCATTTCTTTCTTTCTTCTTCTTCTTCTTTTTTTTTTTTTTTTTTTTTTGAGACAGAGTCTCACTCTTTTGCACAGGCTGGAGTGCAGGTGACATGATCTTGGCTCACTGCAACCTCCGCCTCCCAGGTTCAAGTGATTCTTGTGCCTCAGCCTCTTGAATAGCTGGGATTACAGGTATGCACCACACCACACCCAGCTATCTTTGTATTTTAGTAGAGACAGGGTTTCACCATATTGGCCAGGTTGGTCTTGAACTCCCAACCACAGGTGATCCACCTGCCTCGGCCTCCCAAAGTGCTGGGATTACAGGCATGAGTTACCGTGCCCAGCCTCCTCCTCCCTTTTCAATGCTGCCTCTTCTCTTAAGGCCATGTGCCTCCCCTGCAGTCCTGACCTCTGATGTGACTCTTCTCTTTCCTCCTTATTTCTCCTGTCTTTTGGGTTCTTGGGGTGACAGAGGGGAAAAAGCCCAAAGAGGGGGCCTGAACTCACAAAGGCAGCTTGCTTCTCTTTCGTTGAGGGTTGACCCTGGCTATTAAAGTAAGAGAAAGATCGGACATCACTCACTGCCAGGGTGACCTACCCAGCTTTCAGGAACTCATGCAGCTGAAAGCCTGTCTGTCTCCTTCCTGGTCTTTAATTACATGAACAGACTGCCTTTCCTTGTCTCTGGCTCCACCCATTTTTTCTTGGCTTTCATCCCAATAGATGGGGGAGAGACCTTCCCATTCCCATGGCTGGTGACTGTCTTCCAGCCAGGAGTTTTGGTTGGAAGACGAGGTGGTGGCACATGTGCATTTCTCAATCAGTTATAAAGTGTGTCTTCCACCCACACCCTCTTCCCCCGCCGCAGGCTTATGACTCTTCTGCTGCAAATTCCTTATTACGCACAACTTTGTCACAGTCTCCTTCTAGTTGTAAAATGTTATTTTAAAACAGTGTTTGCTGTGAAATATTTACAGATAAAATTGCATCCTGTCTGGAATTTGCTTCAAAATAATGCAGGAGAGGTAAGAGGGTGGGCCATAGTTGAAACTAGATCTGCCATAAATTGATATTAAGTCAAGTGCCGGGTGCGGTGGCTCACGCCTGTCATCCCAGCACTTTGGGAGGCCAAGGTGGGTGGATTACGAGGTCGAGTTCGAGAGCAGCCTGGCCAACATGGTGAAACCCCTTCTCTACTAAGTATACAAAAATTAGCCGGGCGTGGTGGCGTGTGCCTGTAATCCCAGCTACTTGGGAAGCTGAGGCAGGAGAATTGCTTGAACCTGGGAGGCGGAGGTTGCAGTGAGCCAAGATTGCACCACTGCACTCCAGCCTGGGCGACAGAACAAGACTCTGTCTTGAAAAGAATAAAAAAAAAAATAAGATATTAATAAAAATAATATTAATGTTATAATTGTTGAAGCCGGATGGCGGGTATATGGGGGATCAATATACTATTCTGTGTACTATTAAATATGTTAAAAACTTTCCATAGTGAAAAATTTACAGAGGAAAAAACACTTTGAAGTCCTTAAGTAAGGTTTCCAATAGAGTTCCTTAAAAATATACTCGAGGTTCCACAGATATTTGATTAAATATATGATTTAATGCATTGTTAATTCTTTTTTTTTTCTCCCTCCCTCACGCCCTCTGTATTCTTAATTCTTCAAGACCTGAGACAACAGGATGTTGTATAATAGTATAGAGTCAGGACTGGCAAACTCTGTGCAGGCCAAATAGTCAATATTTTTAGCTTTTTAGGCCGTATAGTCTTTCCTGATTGGAGCGCAAGAGCAGCCATTGGCAATGTGCAAATGAATGTGCGTGGCTATGTTCCAATAAAACTTTATGAGCACTGAAATTTGAATTTCATATTATTTTCACATGTCATATTATGAGATAGAATTCTTTATTTAAAAAGAGACATTACAAATATAAAAAAGCACTCCGGGAGTTTTCGGGAGTTACAGAAACAAGTGGCAGGCTGGGTTTGGCTTGTGTGTCATGGTTTGCTGACCCCTGTCATGGATGGGAGTTTAACAGACTGGAGATGGTCAGCAAGTGACTTTGGCCTCCCAGAATTGATTTGTTTCTTTGAAGAACCTGGAAAATAAACCTTTGCCTGTTATCTCTGTGCGTGTTAAAAAAAAAAAAGCAAAATAAAAACTCAAGCCAACTACAGCATATGTTGATTGAAAAAGAATGAAATAATTAAGATGTGAAGTACAAGTGTGAAAGACGCCTTTCATCATTGCACATGCCCTATCCCACTACCCAGAGGTAACAATCTGGGTCCCAGTCCTCCAGGGACCTCAAAACGCACTTCTTCACCTTCTTTTTCTTTCTTGGAAGACCAGATATACATCAGTGCAACTGTGAGCACCAAGAAGAAAACTGAACTCTTCCTCCAGTGTCAAGAATTAGACACTTTATATTTTGAAAATTGGTCCACCCACTGGCAGGCGAGCTCTTGGTCCTATCTGATACTCCAAGTGAGAAGGAATGGTTCTACGTCCGAGCTGATGTGTGTCAGTGTTGCTCTAAAAATAGGTGACTCATGAGACCGGTTAGCAGGGTCCCAACAGGGAGCCCAGACCTTAGGCAAGGCTTTCCCCTTGCCTTAATTTCCCCAGTCTCTCTGGCCCCATTTGGATCCCCAGCCATGCGCGGCTAAATTTTCCGGTTGAGTTGTGAGCCTGATGTCTCTACATTTTTGCTTTTTATCTCTTTCTCTTTGCATTAAAAAAAAAAATTTCTGAGAGTGGACACTAATTTGACTCTCAACTTCTTTCCTATTTTTTCCCATAGGGAATCAAACCAGGCTATTTTTGTTCAGAAGATGGTAAAATACATTGAAGGCAGAGAGAAAAAATCACGAGAGAGAATGCGCCCTCTGCTTCCGCTGGGAGCCTCACCGCCTGTTCTTGAGTTTTCCATGGGAAGCACTTAGGTACTCGGAACAAACCCTAAGTGGCGTGTGTGCTGCATTCTTCTTTTAGAACCAAGGAGGAGCCTCAGGGATTAGCTGGTCCAGACCACTCACCTAATAGATGGGGAAACAGGCTCAGAGAGGTAGAAGGCGAGAAGTGGGGGAGGGGTGGCTGCAGGATGTGTGATGGCCAAGAGGGGAGGGTGGCAGGTCAAGATGGTCCTTGAATGCCCAACTTGAGACTTGGCCTCCTCTGGGGGTGGTGAAAGGCTCCTGGGAGGTTCAGGCAGGGCAGAGGCAGTTCAGATATGCTTCAGAGGGATCGTATTGTTCCGTAGATGAAGGACCGTGGGTGTGAGGCTGGAGCTGGGCAGCCTGGGTGGAGGTGAGGGCTTTTGCACAGATGGGGAGATGCATAACTTCAAGGGTAGGTGTGAAGGAATCTTGGAGAGGGAAAGACTGAAAACAGGAGACTATCACCCAGACACAGCAAGATCTTGGAGGTGGGGACCTGGGGCCAGGTGAGGGAGGAGGAGAGGATGGAGGGGGCAGCGGGTGGCCTGGACAGCTTGGGAATCCAGCGTGCAGGGTTGTACCCAGCCACAACTCTGTTCATAGTGGTTTCAGGAACCCCTGACCCTAGAGGACATTGGCCACTGACAGAACAAGCCAGATAGATAACCCCACTGTTCCCTGCACACCATGCCCTCTTGGCTCTTGTCAGGAAGTGGCATCCAGGTAGTGCCAGCTACTGTTTAATGATGATGGTTTATGTGAGGAAGTAGAAAAGTTCATGATCACAATGGAAAACTGCCCACTGGGCATCTGGACATCTCCGATTTGCGTCCCTGCCTTTCCTTCCTGGGCCAGGTTCCTTCGTTATAGCAAGCAGCACTCTACCCATATTTCTTTCAGATCCTTTCCAATTTCTGAGAATTAGTTTCTTGGCCGTTAAGATGGGCAGAAGCAGGAATACTTTAATATGCTTATTTTTATTTCATTGGTTACATAAGTTCCCTTGTAAGTAAGTTCTATGGTCCCTGGAAGTGTGAGTGCAGAAGGTCAAATTGACTCATCAATTTTTTTAGTCCTTCTTCTTGAAGGTCAGCCTTTAAGCAAATTGCATCGTTACCGCTACTGAGCCAAGGGCCCTGTCATCATTCACCTCATTCTTGAGGATGGGGACCTTAGAATCATAGAGTTACAGCATTGGAGTCAATTTGTGAGAAGGAGTGGAGGCAGCTGGGGGAGAACCTTCTGGGCTGAGCGGGAGCATGGGCGAAGGCATGGAGGTTCCCCACAGCCTGGCCCCTTTGGAGAGCTGGATCCTTTAGCCAAGGGGCTGAGACATAGCAGGGTGAGGGCGATGGGTGCCAGTCACAGGATAAGTACAGAGATGGGGTGCTTAGGCTTCATCCAAGGAAGATCATTTTGGCTGCACAGTGGAGGGTGAATGGAGAGAGGAGGGCAGGGAGGCGGGGTCCATTTGAGAGAGACCAGTCTCTGCACTCCCCAAGAGAGCTTCGTAAGACCGGCTTCATAATTTCAGAGCCCAGTGTAAAATGAAAATGTGGAACATCTTGTTAAAAAATTAAATATAATGAACTAGGACTCAGCCACATCAAGGAATGAAGTACTGATGCATGCCACAATGTGGATGCACGTCCAAAACGTTATGCTAAGTGAAAGAAGCCACAGCACAGGCCACATGTTATATGAGTCCATTTATGTGAAATATCCAGAATAGGTAAACCTATAGAGACAGAAAGCAGGTCATTGGTTGTCTGTGGATGGGAGTGAAGGCTATGCTTGCCTCATGGATACAGGGTTTCCTTCTGGGGTGACAAAAAGGTTTTGGAACTAGATAGGGCTGGTGGATCCTGCATCCTGCAGTCTAAGAGAGTCACAGCAGGAATTCCACAGTTCATTCTTGAGTTGCTCCAACCTGCCGCGATGTCAGTGATGACACTTTCCAGACTCACCTGGATGAGAGTGACTGCTTGAGCTTTCAGAATGCAGTCCATTGCCAGCTCTGTTAGAAGGGTCACCCCAGCCTTGGCAACAGAGTGAGACTCTGTCTGTACAAACAGTAAAAAAAAATTAGCCAGGCATGGTGGCATAGGTAGTCCTAGCTACTTGGGAGGCTGGGTGGGAAAACAGCTTGAGCCCAGGAGTTCAAGGTTGCAGTGAGCTATGATGGCGCCACTGCACTCCCGCCTGGGTGACACAGCAAGACCCTGTTTGTTAAAAACAAAACAAAACAAAACAAAACAAAACAAAACAAAACAAAACAAAACAATATTACCCCTCAGAGGGCTCCTACTGCTCAGACCACCAGGAGACACCACCCCCTGCACCCTCCCTGCCCCTGCACACCTGGACAGTTCCTCACCAGCACCCTGTATGAAGCTTGGGGGCTGGGGGCAGTCCACTTGAATCAGAATACCTTAACCTTAGGGAAATCTTTTTTTTTTTTTTTTT